>NW_022312337.1:0-10177 GCF_002776525.5 Piliocolobus tephrosceles | reverse complement strand
AGTGTAACTCTGTGAGATGAATTCACACTTCACAGAGAAGTTTCTAAGAAAGCTTCTTTCCAGTTTTCCTGTGAGGACACTTGCTTCGTCACCGTAAGCTCCATTGCGCTAAGAAGAATCCCACTGCAGATTCCAAGCAAACTGTCTCAGCACTTGCTTCATCACCGTAAGCTTCATTGCGCTAAGAGGAATTCCACTGCAGATTCCAAGCAAACTGTCTAGGAAAATGATAGCCGAAGAGAAACGTGTAACTCTGTGAGTTGCACTCACACATAGCAATGCAGTTTCTTAGAATGCTTCTTGCCACTTTCTGTCTGAGGATATATCCTTTTTCCCCATAGCCCTCAATAACATCCCATATATCACATTGCAGAATCCAAGACAACAGTCTTAGCAAACTCGCCAAGTAGCAGTGTGTTCAACTCTGTGTGATGAAGTCACATATCAGAAAGGAATCTCTCAGAAAGCTTCCCTCTAGTTATTAGGTGATGATATTTCCTTTTTCACCATGGGCCCCAACTGGCTCCCATATATCACCTTGCAGATTCAGGAAAAAGTGTGTTAGCAAACTGCTTCCTGAGGGCAAAGATGTAACTCTGTGAGACGAATTCACAGATCACAAAGAAGTTTCTCAGAAAGCTTCTTTCCCGATTTTAACTGATGATATTTCCTTTATCAGCGTAAGCCTCAAAGCCTTTCAAAGTAGAACTTCTCAGTTTCCCCAAAGACAGTGTTAGTGGCCTGCTCCATGAAACATGAGTGTAACTCTGTGAGATGAATTCCCACATCACAGAGATGTTTCTAAGAAAGCTTCTTTCCAGTTTCTCTCTGAGGACAATTGCTTCGTCACCGTAAGCTTCATTGCGTTAAGAAGAATCCCACTGCAGATTCCAAGCAAACTATTTTAGCAAACTGATAGATGAAGAGAAACGTGTAACTCTGCGAGTTGCACTCACACATAGCAATGCAGTTTCTCAGAATGCTTCTTGCCACTTTCTATCTGAGGATATATGCTTTTTCCCGTAGCCCTAAATGAGCTCCCAAATATCACCTTCCATTATCCAAGACAACAGTCTTAGCAAACTCTGCCAGGAAGCAGTGTGTGGAACTCTGTGTGATGAAGTCACATATCAAAAAGGAATCTCTCAGAAAGCTTCCTTCTAGTTATTAGGTGATGATATTTCCTTTTTCACCATGGGCCCCAACTGGCTCCCAAATATCACCTTGCAGATTCTAGAAAAAGAGTGTTAGCAAACTGCTTCCTGAGGCCAAAGATGTAACTCTGTGAGACGAATTCACAGATCACAAAGAAGTTTCTCAGAAAGCTTCTTTCCCATTTTTAACTGATGATATTTCCTTTATCAGCGTAGGCCTCAAAGCCTTCCAAATTAGAACTTCTCATTTTCCCCAAAGAGAGTGTTTTTGGCCTGCTCCATGAAACATCAGTGTAACTCGTTGAGATGAATTCACAAATCACAGAGAAGTTTCTAAGAAAGCTTCTTTCCATTTTTCCTCTGAGGACACATGCTTCGTCACCGTAAGCCTCATTTCGCTAGGAAGTATCCCACTGAAAATTCCAAGTAAACTCTCTTAAAAAACTGATAGCTGATGATAATAGTGTAACCCTGTGAGTTGCACTCACACATAGCCATGCAGTTTTTCAGAATGCTTCTTGCCAATTTCTGTCTGAGAATATATCCTTTTTCCCCATAGCCCTCAATGAGCTCCCAATTATCACTTTGCAGAATCCAAGACAACGGTCTTAGCAAACTCTGCCAAGAAGCAGTGTGTGGAACTCTGTGTGATGAAGTCACATATCAGAAAGGAATCTCTCAGAAAGCTTCCCCCTAGTTATTTGGTGATGATATTTTCTTTTTCACCATGGGCCCCCACTGGCTCCCAAATAAAACCTTTCAGATTCTAGGAAAAGAGTGTTAGCAAACTGCTTCCTGAGGACAAAGATGTAACTCTGTGAGACGAATTCACAGACCACAAAGAAGTTTCTCAGAAAGCTTCTTTCCCGTTTTTGACTGATGACATTTCCTTTATCAGCGTAGGCCTCAAGGCCTTCCAAAGTAGAACTACTCAGTTTCCCCAAAGACAGTGTTAGTGGACTGCTCCATGAAACATAAGTGTAACTCTGTGAGAAGAATTCTCACATCACAGAGAAGTTTCTAAGAAAGCTTCTTTGCAGTTTTCCTCTGAGGACACTTGCTTCGTCACCGTCAGCTTCATTGCGCTAAGAAGTATCCCACTGCAGATTCCAAGCAAACTGTCTTAGCAAACTGATAGCTGAAGATAAACGTGTAACTCTGTGAGTTGCACTCACACCTACCAATGCAGTTTCTCAGAATGCTTCTTGCCACTTTCTGTCTGAGGATATATCCTTTTTCCCCTTAGCCCTCAATGAGTTCCCAAGTATCACTTTGCAGAATCCAAGGCAACAGTCTTAGCAAACTCTGAAAAGAAGCAGTGTGTGGAACTCTGTGTGATGAAGTCACATATCAGAAAGGAATCTCTCAGAAAGCTTCCCTCTAGTTATTAGGTGATGATATTTCCTTTTTCACCATGGGCCCCAACTGGCTGCCAAATATCCCCTTGCAGATTCTAGGAAAAGAGTGTTAGCAAACTGCTTCCGGAGGACAAAGATGTAACTCTGTGAGACGAATTCACAGATCACAAAGAATTTTCTCAGAAAGCTTCTTTCCCGTTTTTAACTGATGATATTTCCTTTATCAGCGTAGGCCTCAAAGCCTTCCAAAATAGAACTTCTCAGTTTCCCCAAAGACAGTGTTAGTGGCCTGCTCCATGAAACATGAGTGTAACACTGTGAGATGAATTCACACATCACAGAGAAGTTTCTAAGAAAGCTTCTTTCCAGTTTTCCTCTGAGGACGCTTGCTTCGTCACCGTAAGCTTCATTGCGCTAAGAAAAATCCCACTGCAGTTTCCAAGCAAACTGTCTTAGCAAACTGATAAATGAAGAGAAATGTGTAACTCTGTGAGATGCACTCACACATAGCATTGCAGTTTCTCAAAATGCTTCTTGCCACTTTCTGTGTGAGGATATATCCTTTTTCTCCATAGCCCTCAATAACATCCAATATATCACATTGCAGAATCCAAGACAACAGTCTTAGCAAACTCTGCCAAGAAGCAGTGTGTGGAACTCTGTGTGATGAAGTCACATATCAGAAAGGAATCTCTCAGAAAGCTTCCCTCTAGTTATTAGGTGATGATATTTCCTTTTTCACCATGGGCCACAACTGGCTCCCATATATCACTTTGCAGATTCAGGAAAAAGAGTGTTAGCAAACTGCTTCCAGAAGACAAAGATGTAACTCTGTGAGACGTATTCACAGATCACAAAGAAGTTTCTCAGAAAGCTTCTTTCCCGATTTTAACTGATGATATTTCCTTTATCAGCGTAGGCCTCAAAGCCTTCCAAAGTAGAACTTCTCAGTTTCCCCAAAGACAGTGTTAGTGGCCTCCTCCATGAAACATAAGTGTAACTATGTGAGATGAATACACACATCACAGAGAAGTTTCTAAGAAAGCATCTTTCCAGTTTTCCTCTGCGGACACTTGCTTCGTCACCGTAAGCTTCCTTGCGCTAAGAAGAATCCCACTGCAGATTCCAAGCAAACTGTCTCAGCAAACTGATAGCTGAAGAGAAACGTGTAACTCTGTGAGTTGCACTCACACATAGCAATGCAGTTTCTCAGAAGGCTTCTTGCCACTTTCTGTCTGAGGATATATCCTTTTTCCCCGTAGCCCTCAAGGAGCTCCCAATTATGACTTTTCAGAATCCAAGACAACAGTCTTAGCAAACTCTGCCAAAGAGCAGAGTGTGGAACTCTGTGTGATGAAGTCACATTTCAGAAAGGAATCTCTCAGAAAGCTTCCTATAGTTATTAGGTGATGATATTTCCTTTTTCACCATTGACCCCAACTGGCTGCCAAATATCGCCTTGCAGATTCTAGGAAAACAGTGTTAGGAAACTGCTGCCTGGGGACAAAAATGTAACTCTGTGAGACGAATTCACAGATCACAAAGAAGTTTCTCAGAAAGCTTCTTTCCCGTTTTTAACTGTTGATATTTCCTTTATCAGCGTTGGCCTGAAAGACTTCCAAAATAGAATTTCTCAGTTTCCCCAAAGAGAGTGTTTTGGCCTGCTCCATGAAATATCAGTGTAACTCGATGATATGAATTCACACATTACAGAGAAATTTCTAAGAAAGCTTCTTTCCAGTTTTCCTCTGAGGACATTTGCTTCGTCACCGTAAGCTTTATTGCGCTAAGAAGAATCCCACTGCAGATTCCAAGCAAACTGTCTTAGCAAACTGATAGGTGAAGAGACACGTGTAACTCAGTGAGTTGCACTCACACATAGCCAAGCAGTTTCTCAGAATGCTTCTTGCCACTTTCTGTCTGAGGATATATCCTTTTTCCCCATAGCCCTCAATGAGCTCCCAAATATCACTTTGCAGAATCCAAGACAACAGTCTTAGCAAACTCTGCCAAGAAGCAGTGGGTGGAACTCAGTGTGATGAAGTCACATATCAGAAAGGAATCTCTCAGAAAGCTTCCCTCTAGTTATTAGGTGATGATATTTCCTTTTTCACCATAAGCCCCAACTGGCTGCCAAATATCAACTTGCAGATTCTAGGAAAAGAGTGTTAGCAAACTTCTTCCTGAGGACTAAGATGTAAATCTGTGAGACGAATTCACAGATCACAAAGAGGTTCTCAGAAAGCTTCTTTCCCCTTTTTAAGTGATGATATTTCCTTTATCAGCATAGGCCTCAAAGCCTTCCAAAGTAGAACTTCTCAGTTTCCCCAAAGACAGTGTTAGTGGCCTGCTCCAAGAAACATAAGTGTAAAGCTGTGAGATGAATACACACATCACAGAGACGTTTCTAAAAAAGCTTCTTTCCAGTTTTCCTCTGAGGACACATGCTTCGTCACCGTAAGCTTCATTGCGCTCAGAAGAATGCCACTGCAGATTCCAAGAAAACTGTCTTAGCAAACTGATAGCTGAACAGAAACTTGTATCTCTGTGAATTGCACTCACACCTACCAATGCAGTTTCTCAGAATGCTTCTTGCCACTTTCTGTCTGAGGATATATCCTTTTTCCCCATAGCCCTCAAAGACCTCCCATGAATCACATTGCAGAATCCAAGACAACAGTCTTAGCAAACTCTGCCAAGAATCAGTGTGTGGAACTCTGTGTGATGAAATCACATGTCAGAAAGGAATCTCTCAGAAAGCCTCCTATAGTTATTAGGTGATGATATTTCCTTTTTCACCATGGGCCCCAACTGGTTCCCAAATATCACCCTGCAGATTCTAGGAAAGGAGTGTTAGCAAACTGCTTCCTGAGGATAAAGATGTAACTCTGTGAGACGAATTCACAGATCACAAAGAAGTTTCTCAGAAAGCTTCTTTTCCGTTTTTATCTGATGATATTTCCTTTATCAGCGTAGGCCTCAAAGGCTTCCAAAGTATAACTGCTCAGTTTCCCCAAAGACAGTGTTAGTGGCCTGGTCCATGAAATATTATTGTAACTCTGTGAGATGAATTCACACATCACAGAGAAGTTTCTAAGAAAGCTTCTTTCCAGTTTTCCTCTGAGGACACCTGCGACGTCACCACAAGCTTCGTTGCGCTAAGAAGAATCCCACTGCAGATTCCAAGCAAACTGTCTGAGGAAACTGATACCAGAAGAGAAACGTGTATCTCTGTGAGTTGCACTCAAAAATAGCCATGCAGGTTCTCAGAGTGCTTCTTGCCACTCTCTGTCTGAGGATATATCCTTTTCTCCGTAGCCCTCAATCAGCTCGCAAATATCACTTTGCAGAATTCAAAACAACAGTCTTAGTAAACTCTTCCAAGAAGCAGTGTGTGGAACTCTGTGTGATGAAGTCACATATCAGAAAGGAATCTCTCAGAAAGCTTCCTATAGTTATTAGGTGATGATATTTCCTTTTTCACCATGGGCCCCAACTGGTTCCCAAATATCACCTTGCAGATTCTAGGAAAAGAGTGTTAGCAAACTGCGTCCTGAGGACAAAGGTGTAACTCTGTGAGACGAATTCACAGATCACAAAGAAGACTCTCAGAAAGCTTCTTTTCCGTTTTTTACTGATGATATTTTCTTTATGAGCGTAGGCCTCAAAGCCTTCCATAGTAGAACTTCTCAGATTCCTCAAAGACAGTGTTAGTGGCCTGCTCCATGAAACATCAGTGTAACTCTGTAAGATGAATTCACACATCACAGAGAAGTTTCTAAGAAAGCTTCTTTCCAGTTTTCCTCTGAGGACACTTGCTTCTTCACCGTAAGCTTCATTGCGCTAAGAAGAATCCCACTGCAGATTCCAAGCAAACTGTCTCAGCAAACTGATAGCTGAAGAGAAACGTGTAACACTGTGAGTTGCACACACACATAGGAAGGCAGTTTCTTAGAATGATTCTTCCACTTTCTGTCTGAGGTTATATCCTTTTTCCCCTTAGCCCTCAATGAGCTCCCAAATATCACTTTGCAGAATCCAAGACAACAGTTTTAGCAAACTCTGCCAAGAAGCAGTGTGTGGATCTCTGTGTGATGAAGTCACATATCAGAAAGGAATCTCTCAGAAAGCTTCCCTCTAGTTATTAGGTGATGATATTTCCTTTTTCTGCATGGTCCCCAACAGGCTGCCAAATATCACCTTGCAGATTCTAGGAAAGGAGTGTTAGCAAACTGCTTCCTGAGGATAGAGATACAACTCTGTGAGAAGAATTCACAGATCACAAAGAAGTTTCTCAGAAAGCTTCTTTCCGGTTTTTAACTGATGCTATTTCCTTTATCAGCGTAGGCCTCAAAGCCTTCCAAAGTAGAACTTCTCAGTTTCCCCAAAGACAGTGTTAGTGGCCTGCTCCATGAAACATAAGTGTAACTCTGTGAGATGAACTCATACAACACAGAGAAGTTTCTAAGAATGCTTCTTTCCAGTTTTCCACTGAGGACACTGGCTTCGTCACCGGAAGCTTCATTGCGCTAAGAAGAATCCCCCTGCAGATTCCAAGCAAACTGTCTAAGCAAACTGATAGCCGAAGAGAAACGTGTAACTCTGTGAGTTGCACTCACACACAGCAATGCACTTTCTCAGAATGCTTCTTGCCACTTTCTTTCTGAGGATATATCCTTTTTCCCCATAGCCCTCAATAACATCCCATATATCACATTGCAGAATCCAAGACAACAGTCTTAGCATACTCTGCCAAGAAGCAGTGTGTGGAACTCTGTGTGATGAAGTCACATATCAGAAAGGAATCTCTCGGAAAGCTTCCCTCTAGTTATTAGGTGATGATATTTCCTTTTTCACCATGGGCCCCAACTGGCTGCCAAATATCACCTTGCAGATTCTAGGAAAAGAGTGTTAGCAAACTGTTTCCTGTGGACAAAAATGTAACTCTGTGAGACGAATTCACAGATCACAAAGAAGTTTCTCAGAAAGCTTCTTTCCCGTTTTTAACAGATGATATTTCCTTTATCAGAATAGGCCTCAAAGCCTTCCAAAGTAGAACTTCTCAGTTTCCCCAAAGACAGTGTTAGAGGCCTGCTCCATGAAATATTAGTGTAACTCGGTGAGATGAATTCACACATCACATAGAAGTTTCTAGGAAAATTTCTTTCCAGTTTTCCTGTGAGGACACTTGCTTCGTCACAGTAAGCTTCATTGCGCTAAGAAGAATCACACTGCAGATTCCAAGCAAAATGTCTTAGTAAACTGATAGCCGAAGAGAAACGTATAACTCTGTGAGTTGCACTCACACATAGCAATGCAGTTTCTCAGAATGCTTCTTGCCACTTTCGGTCTGAGGATATATCCTTTTTCCCCATAGCCCTCAATGACCTCCCAAATATCAAATTGCAGAATCCAAGTCAACAGTCTTAGCAAACTCTGCCAAGAAGCAGTGTGTTCAACTCTGTGTGTTGAAGTCACATATCAGAAAGGAATCTCTCAGAAAGCTTCCCTCTAGTTATTAGGTGATGATATTTCCTTTTTCACCATGGGCCCCAACTGGCTCCCATATATCACCTTGCAGATTCAGGAAAAAAAGTGTAAGCAAACTGCTTCCGGAGGACAAAGGTGTAACTCTGTGAGACGAATCCACAGATCACAAAGAAGTTTCTCAGAAAGCTTCTTTTCCGTTTTTAACTGATGATATTTCCTTTATCAGCGTAGGCCTCAAAGCCTTCCAAAATAGAACTTCTCAGTTTCCCCAAAGACAGTGTTAGTGGCCTGCTCCATGAAACATGAGTGTAACTCTGTGAGATGAATTCACACTTCACAGAGAAGTTTCTAAGAAAGCTTCTTTCCAGTTTTCCTGTGAGGACACTTGCTTCGTCACCGTAAGCTCCATTGCGCTAAGAAGAATCCCACTGCAGATTCCAAGCAAACTGTCTCAGCACTTGCTTCATCACCGTAAGCTTCATTGCGCTAAGAGGAATTCCACTGCAGATTCCAAGCAAACTGTCTAGGAAAATGATAGCCGAAGAGAAACGTGTAACTCTGTGAGTTGCACTCACACATAGCAATGCAGTTTCTTAGAATGCTTCTTGCCACTTTCTGTCTGAGGATATATCCTTTTTCCCCATAGCCCTCAATAACATCCCATATATCACATTGCAGAATCCAAGACAACAGTCTTAGCAAACTCGCCAAGTAGCAGTGTGTTCAACTCTGTGTGATGAAGTCACATATCAGAAAGGAATCTCTCAGAAAGCTTCCCTCTAGTTATTAGGTGATGATATTTCCTTTTTCACCATGGGCCCCAACTGGCTCCCATATATCACCTTGCAGATTCAGGAAAAAGTGTGTTAGCAAACTGCTTCCTGAGGGCAAAGATGTAACTCTGTGAGACGAATTCACAGATCACAAAGAAGTTTCTCAGAAAGCTTCTTTCCCGATTTTAACTGATGATATTTCCTTTATCAGCGTAAGCCTCAAAGCCTTTCAAAGTAGAACTTCTCAGTTTCCCCAAAGACAGTGTTAGTGGCCTGCTCCATGAAACATGAGTGTAACTCTGTGAGATGAATTCCCACATCACAGAGATGTTTCTAAGAAAGCTTCTTTCCAGTTTCTCTCTGAGGACAATTGCTTCGTCACCGTAAGCTTCATTGCGTTAAGAAGAATCCCACTGCAGATTCCAAGCAAACTATTTTAGCAAACTGATAGATGAAGAGAAACGTGTAACTCTGCGAGTTGCACTCACACATAGCAATGCAGTTTCTCAGAATGCTTCTTGCCACTTTCTATCTGAGGATATATGCTTTTTCCCGTAGCCCTAAATGAGCTCCCAAATATCACCTTCCATTATCCAAGACAACAGTCTTAGCAAACTCTGCCAGGAAGCAGTGTGTGGAACTCTGTGTGATGAAGTCACATATCAAAAAGGAATCTCTCAGAAAGCTTCCTTCTAGTTATTAGGTGATGATATTTCCTTTTTCACCATGGGCCCCAACTGGCTCCCAAATATCACCTTGCAGATTCTAGAAAAAGAGTGTTAGCAAACTGCTTCCTGAGGCCAAAGATGTAACTCTGTGAGACGAATTCACAGATCACAAAGAAGTTTCTCAGAAAGCTTCTTTCCCATTTTTAACTGATGATATTTCCTTTATCAGCGTAGGCCTCAAAGCCTTCCAAATTAGAACTTCTCATTTTCCCCAAAGAGAGTGTTTTTGGCCTGCTCCATGAAACATCAGTGTAACTCGTTGAGATGAATTCACAAATCACAGAGAAGTTTCTAAGAAAGCTTCTTTCCATTTTTCCTCTGAGGACACATGCTTCGTCACCGTAAGCCTCATTTCGCTAGGAAGTATCCCACTGAAAATTCCAAGTAAACTCTCTTAAAAAACTGATAGCTGATGATAATAGTGTAACCCTGTGAGTTGCACTCACACATAGCCATGCAGTTTTTCAGAATGCTTCTTGCCAATTTCTGTCTGAGAATATATCCTTTTTCCCCATAGCCCTCAATGAGCTCCCAATTATCACTTTGCAGAATCCAAGACAACGGTCTTAGCAAACTCTGCCAAGAAGCAGTGTGTGGAACTCTGTGTGATGAAGTCACATATCAGAAAGGAATCTCTCAGAAAGCTTCCCCCTAGTTATTTGGTGATGATATTT
>NW_022312335.1:0-9254 GCF_002776525.5 Piliocolobus tephrosceles | reverse complement strand
CTTTCTTATTCTTTGCTTTAAATTGATCTCTGGGAAATATTTAGGAGATTATATGTATTCTTCACAGTTTTTCACTTTGCTTCCCTAATACAAAGTGACAATGGATTTTTAGCTGACAATTCTATTTTTTAACAATTTTGAAAGTTTTCTTGCTGTTGTATCCATTCTTATTTTATTAGTTTAATTAAACTAAAACATTTATCCCGATTACACATTTCATTTACCTTCCTTAACAATTAATTAGAAAATAAAGTACAGAATACCATTTTTTCATATGGAACTTTTCAAATAAGTGTCCCAATCAAGTAAATATATACATTTACAGACAATTGACATAGTAAGGTTATACTTACTCCTATATCCCTAGCTAGTCATGCAACATGAGAAAAACCCCCAGACTTCCTGGTCCTTTAATCTTTTCATTGATAAATACAGAGGATGAGATAAGATTATTCTGAAGCTTCCTCCACATGTATAATGACCTATTATTCTAAAGCATAGTCAGTGTAGCTTCTTAGACACTCATATTTTTTTCTACATTTAGCTGGGTATTCTTTGAAAATTTTTACAATAGCAAATAACCTTTTTTATTTATCTATATGTGAGATTGACTTTTGCAATCTTGAAGACAGGACTTAAACGTAGAACCTAGAGTTGTAAAAAAGAAAATCACAAATTCTTCATTTAGGGCACAGTGAATTCTACTTAGTTCCTGACCTCATACACTTTACTGTAGATACAATAATGTACAATTATGATTGATTGAGCGTACACACTGAATCCTGGCTGAAAGTGTCTGATCCTTATAGGGCATCATTTTGTAGCTGATGTCTCAGCTATACCATCTTTAGGTTATTCCAACATCATATGAAGTCATTTGCTTCCAGATAGTGCCAGAACATGATACAACTTTCTTGCTCTAGAGTAGGTCCATTGTTTATGTGGGATCCTGTGTAAGGGATCACATATTCTGTGAGCTCTAGGATAGTACTGCTGATTTAGGTCTTGTGGACAGGTAAGGGAAATTCATATCAAGAATATATTTGTATTATATTCCAGCCAGGCACAGTGGCCCATGTCTGTAATCCCAGCACTTTGGGAGGCTGAGACAAGTAGATCGCTTGAGGCCAGGAGTTCCAGACCAGCCTGGGCAGCATTGTGAAATCCTATCTCTACTAAAAATGCAAACATTAGCCAGGGGTGGTGTCATACTCCTGTAATCTCAGATACTTGGGAGGCTGAGGCATGAGAATCACTTGGGCCCTGGAGACCCAGGTTTCAGTGAGTCAAGATCATGCCACTGCACTCCAGCCTGGGTGACAGAGTGAGACTCTCTCTCTCAAAAAACAAAAAACAAACAAAAAAAGAGTATAATTGTATTCCACTTTAGATGATTGCAAGTAATGTTTAATTGCTGATTATCCCTCTCAGCATCTTATTAATAAAATTAATAAATCCTATTAATTATTAAATATAAATTAAATATGTGTGCTCACATAATGAAATCAACAAATTATACAGTATCAATTGCTCTCATCAACAGCTATCCAGTTGCACTGCTTTATTATTTTCTCCATTAGATATAAATACCCCAGTGCATTTGTCTTTCACTGACACAACCCAGGCCTAGAGAAAACTTGAGAAGGTCATGAGATGAGCTTTTAAGAATGAGAATTTGGAAGTTTGGATATCTATGCTGCTCTCTGTTCTGCCGCCTCATTGATTCTATATCTCTCTAGGTACAAAATCTGAAACTAGTATTTTTGTTCTCATCAAATGCCTTCAGTCCTCAATTATCCTCAGTGGCCTGATAGTAACATGACTAGGTGACTGTGCATTCCCTTAGATTACTACTAAGTTTCACTTCAGTTAAAACCTGGAAATCTTTGCATACAAAATTTTAATATGCAGAGTATGCATTTAGCTTAATGATTCCTATTGTCATTTAATGAAATAATCTTAAAATGAGGGGAATACAAGCAACAGGAGAATAGACCAGTTTGTTATTTGTGTAATTCTATAATGTACTTTAAACCATTTTAAATGTTTAAACGAAAGTTAAACTGTAACATGGGGAACATTTATCATGAGCTGTTTTCTGTCTTGCTTTAGGAACTGTTTCTATTCCTTGGGTGAATTTGCCTCCTCAGGTTCTACGTTTTGACATGTGGAATGATGCTATTAATTTATGCTCTATATGAACATTGAATATTTTAGGTAGTTTGTTTTATTCATTTTTTTAAACCCAAAACTTAACAAGCCAACAAAAATAACCAAAAAATGGAAACAAAAATTAAAACTAACAATAATAAGGGAAAAAAGCTTCTAGTGTTCAGCTATTGTCCTATAATAAAGCACTGAAAAAGTGAGTTACATACAAGAGTGTAGAAATATCATGCTAATAAGCCTCTGGTCAGCTGGAGCAGATCCATATAAGGCTTCAGGTCTGTGAACCAATGAGAATGGCTCTGCTTCATGCTTTTCTAGGACTAGTGGACTTCCTGGAAATAGAAAAGGAAAGAAGATATATAGAATACAGCCTGTTTGATGATTTGAGTGATAAACACACACAAATTATATTGCCTTTAAAATATTTGAGAAAGTTGAAATTATACAAACTATTTTCATTATTTTATTTAAAAATATTGATTTAGTCTTTGTATATCATGTGCCAAATATTGTGGTAAATCCTAGAGATGCAAAGTTGAGCAAAGCAGACATATTGTCTTCCTCTAGGAAGCTCACATTATGATGTATCCAAGAATGGATGTTCAAGCTAAAATCCCAGATTCTCATTTGGCAAATCTCTTTTTCACGTGGCTATATTTCAACTTGGGTAAATGTACATAAGAAAAGTTTTTACTTATTTTTTTTAAAAATTGTCCTTTTTATAAAAATGTTTTTGTCTTTAATTTTAATTCCATTTTACAATATTATAAAGCCTGAATTTAATGTTTTTTGAGGCAGAGTTTTGCTCTTGTTGCCCAGGCTGGAGTGCACTGGTGCAATGTCGGCTCACTGCAACCTCCGCCTCTTGGGTTCAAGTGATCCTCCTGCCTCATCCTCCCGAATAGTTGGGATTACAAGTGCCCACCACCACATCTGGCTATTTTTTAAATATTTTTAGTAGAGATGGGGTTTCACCATATTGGCCAGGCTGGTCTCGAACTCCTGACCTCATGTGATCTGCCCATCTCAGCCTCCGAAAATGCTAGGATTACAGGCGTAAGCCACTGTGCCCAGCCTAAAATTCATTGTAATCCATCGCTCATTTGCTGTGTAACTTTGAAAACTTATTTTGTCCAGTATTCTCTCACCAGTATTCTCATATATAATATAAAATAAATATGAATGATAATCTTGATTCTCCTGGCTCAAAGTTTCTCATTTCCCATGGGCACCATTCACATATTAATCTTTTACATTTTAATTTTTAAAGAACCTGTTAAACCTCTGCTCTTAAGCTCACTTCTTGTGTGTCCATGTCCTTGATTTCCTTGTCATTAGAAAATGAACCTCGGATATCATCCCAGACAACAAGGCTGCTTCAGAAGGGATCCAGTTTCAACTTCTGCATATGGCTAACCAGTAATCCCTGCACCATTTATTGATTAGGGAGTTATTTCCCTATTGCTTTATTTGTCAACTGTGTCACAGGAGAGATAGTTGTAGGTGTATTACTTTATTTCTGGGTTCTCTAAACTGTTCTGTTAATCTGTGTGTCCACGTGTGTACCACTGCCATGATGTTTTGGTTACTGTAGCTCTGTAGTATAGTTTGAATTCAGGTAGTGTGGTGCCTCTAGCTTTGTTCATTTTGCTTAGGGTTGCCTTGTATATTCGGGCTCTTTTTAGGCTTCATAGAAATTTTAAAACAGGGTTTCATTTTGTTTTTTAGTTCTGTGAAAAATGCCATTGGTAGTTTGATAGGATAGCATTCAATCTCTAAATTGCTTTTGGCAGTATGGCCATTTCCAAAAAACGGATTCTTCCTATCCACAAGTATGTAATATTTTCCCATTTGTTTGTGTCATCTCTGATTTATTTCAGTGTTTGGTAATTTTCATTGTAGAGATCTTTCACCTCCCTGGTTAGCTAGATTCCTAGGTAATTTATTCTTTATGTGGCTATTGTGAATGAGATTGCATTCTGGATTTGGCTCTCATCTTGGATGTTATTGGCGTATATAAATGCTACCGAATTTTATACAGTGATTTTGTATCCTTATACTTTGCTGAAGTTGTTTATCAGATTTAGGAGGTTTTAGGCAGTGACTATGGTGTTTTCTAGGTACAGAATTATATAATCTCTATACGGAGATAGTTTGACTTAATCTCTTTCTATTTGGATGTCTTGTATATCTTCCTATTGCCTGATTTCTCTGGCTGGGATTTCCATTACTACGCTATATAGGAGTGGTGGGCTTGGGCATCCTTCTCTTATTCTGGTACTCAATGCTTCTAACTTCTCCATGTTCAGTATGATGTTGCCTGTGTGTTGGTCATAGATGACTGTTGTTACTTTGAAGTATGTTCTTTAAAAACCTGTTTGTTGAAGGATTTTAATTGAAGGGATGTTGGATTACATCAAAAGTCTTTTCTGCATTTTTTGAGAGGATCATATAGTTTTTTAAAATTATTTTTATGTGATGAATCACATTTATTAATTTTCATATGTTGAACCATCCTTTCATCCCAGGGATAAAGCCTACATTATAGTGGAGGATTAGCTTTTTGATGTGGTGCTGGATTTGGCTTGCAAGTATTTTGTTTAGGATTTTTGTGTCTATGTTCATCAAGTATATTGCCAGAAGTTTTAAGTTTTTTTTTTTTTTCTGTGTCTCTGCCAGGTTTTGGTATCAGAATGATGCTGGCCACATAGAGTGAGTGAGGGAGAAGTACCTCCTCCTGAATTATTTGGAATAGTTTCAGTAGGAATGATATCAGCTCTTCCTTATACATTTGGAAGAATGTGTCTGTGAATCCATCTGGTCCTGGTCTTTTTTCTGGTTGGTAGGTTTTTTACTACTAATTCACTTTTGGAACTCATTATTTTTCTCTTCAGGGATTTAATTTTTTCCTGGCTCAATTTTGGGAGACTGTGTATTTCCAGGAATTTATTCATTTCCTCTAGGTTTTCCAGTTCGTGGGCATACAGTTTTTTTCTAATAGTATCTGAGGGTTTTTCATATTTCTGTGGGATCAGATGTAAAGTTCCTTTTGTCATTTATTATTGCATGTATGTCTTTTGGTTTTTTTGGTCTAACTAGAAGTCTACCATCTTATTTATTCTTTCAAATAACCAATTAATAAGTGTGTTAATCTTTTGTATGGTTTTTCACCTCTCAATTTTATTGTGTACAACTCTGTTTTGCATTATTTCTTATTTTCTGCTAGCTTTGGGGTTGGTTTACTTTTATTTCTCTAGTTCCCCTAGTTGTGATAATGGATTTTTAATTTGAGATGTTTACCTTTTTGATGTGAGCGTTTTACACTGTAAACTTTCTTCTTATCAATGTTTTTGCTGTGTCCCAGAAATTCTCATATTTTATATCCTCGTTCTCCTTAGCTTCAAAGGATTTTTTGATTTCTCTCTCAATTTCATTGCTTACCCAAGTGATTCAGTAAGAAGGTTGTTTGATTTTCATGTAATTGTATGGTTTTCAGTGATTTTTGTTAGTATTAATTTCTACTTGTATTACACTGCGGTCTATGAGTGTGGTTGATATAATTTCAGTTTCTGTGAATTTGCTGAGGATTATTTTATGGTCGATTGTGTGGCTGATTTTAGAGTATATGCCATGTGCAGATGAGAAGAGTGACTGTTGTTTTGGGGTGAAGAGTTCTGTAGATGTCTGTTAGATCCATTTGGTCAAGTGTCAATGTTCCGGTCCCTAATATTTTTGTTAGTTTTCTGCCTTAATGATCTAGTACTGTCAGCGGGATGTTGAAGTTTCTCATTGTTACTGTGTGGCTAGCCGCATTTCTTCAATGATCCCTAAGAACTTGGTTTTAAAATCTAGGTGCTCTTTTTCTGGGTGAATACATATTTAGGATATTTAGGTTTTCTTGTTGAATTGACCTCTTTACTAATGTGTAATGCCCTTCTTTGTCTTTTTCTTTATCTTTGTTGTTTTAAAGTCTGTTTTATTTTTCTGAAATTTGAATAGCAATATGTGGGGTTTTTTTTTCCATTTTCTTGGTAGATTTTTCTCCATCATTTTATTTGATCTATGAGTGTCATTGACTGTGAGATGGATATCTTGAAGACAGCATAGAGTTGGGTCCTGTTTCTTTATCCAACTTGCCACTCTGTGCCTTTTAAGTGTGTGTTTCACCCATTTACATACAAGGTTGATGTTGATATGTGTGGATTTTATTCTGTCGAAGTGTTGTTAGCTGGTTATTATACATATGTGATTATGTGCTTGCTTTATGGTATCAATGGTCCACGTACTTACGTGTGTTTTTTTGTGGCAGCTGTTAATGGTCTTTCTTTTCCATATTTATCATACCCTTCAGGACCTCTTGTAAGGCAGGTCTTAAAGGTGTAGTAGGTCCTTGTATTCCCTTAGCATTTACTCGTCTAAAAAGGATCTTATATTTCTGTGGCTTGCGGGGCTTAATTTGATTGAATATGAGTTTCTTGTTTGAAGAATACTGAATATAGGCTCCCAGTCTCTTCTGGCTTGTACGGTTTCTGCTGAATGATCTGCTGTTTGTTAGCCTGATGAATGGGGTGCTCTTTATAGGTGATCTGCCCCTCCTCTGTCTTTTTCTTTCATTTTGATATTGGAGAATCTGATGACTATGTATCTTAGGAATGGCCATCTTGTACAGCATCTCAAAGAGGTTCCCTGCATTCCCTGAATTTGAATGTTGGCCTGTGTAGCAAGGTAGGGGAAATTTTCGTGAATAGTTGCCTTAAATATGTTCTTCAATTTGCTTGGTTTCTTTCCCTTTTGGGAATATCAGTGAGTCATAGATTTGATTTCTTTACACGATTCTGTATCTTTTGGAGATTTTGTTCATTCTTTATTATTTTTTCTTTATTTTTGTTTGATGGAGAACCAACTTTGAGCTCTGATATTCTTTCCACAGTTTGGTTGATTACTCTTGTTTATACTTGCAATTTTATTCTTTCTGCATATATATTTTCTTTCTGTCCAGATAAAAATTCTGTCCTGAATTTGATAATTATTTTCATGTACCAATGTATATAAATATATATGCACACACATATATATACACACACATGTGTATACATATGTATTTTCTTTCTGTCCAGATAAAATTTCTGTCAAATACATATATATATATACACACACAAATATATATATATGCCTGTATATATATATATATGATAGGAGAGAAATACACAGGAGTAGTTTAAACTATACTGGAAATGTTGTATTTTTAACCCAGTTGGCAATTTAAGTGTTTGCTTTAGCTTTTTTGGCATTTTTAAATATCTTTTTGTATATTATACATTTTATATATTGATTATTTTCAGAGAAAATGATAGAAGTGGTAAATAAAATGTGGTTTTTGGAAAACTTTTTCCATGGAAAGGAAATATGAACATTTTCAGACAGTTCAGCAAGTTCTGAAGGGGTAACGATGGTTTCCTTAGTTAATTCAGGATACATAAAATTATATTTATATGATACTAAATTAATAAGTTGATAAGAGATGTTTTAGATTCTATTCTCTATGTCACAATCTCTCCAACTCTGAACATATAGACATTTCAGAAAAATGTCTGTATGGGAAAATGTCTATATGGGAAAACTGAAGGGAAAGAAAATACAAAACCAATCACATAAAGACAACAGATCAATCAGATTCTAGAGAGAAATCAAAGTAAGCTAAATCAGGAAGAAAACGTTAATCAGCTTTGGTTGGGCATTTCTTTTAATTGCTTGTAATACGTGTCCTTTAACATCAGTTAACTTCTTAAGATCCACAGCAAAATGGCTGAGCAGGTATTTGCAAGTTATTTCTCATTCTAGCATTGATTTTCATTTCTAACAAAATTTTCCTAATCAAGATAAAGTCAGATTATGTGTTCTATATAGTTACAGTAAGAAAAATATCACATACCTTTAACTCCCAGATTCGCATCTGCTTTCAACTCTCCTATGGCAGTTACCGTCATCTGATCAAAGCACTGAACTTGGCTTTGCCACTTACTCTGAGAATGTAATTTAACATGCTGGGCCCAAGGAGACTTCTCTCAAAAGAGAAGAAGCTAAAGAGGAAAGTACGGGTGCCAATTATTGTCCTACCACCCATCATTTAGCTTCCCTTTATTCATTAAGACTAAGCAAATCACTTAGCTTCGCTTTATTCATTTCCTTACTTGTAAGTCAGAACTACTAATTTCTCACTGTCAAGGTCATTTTAAGGATTATATGGCAATGTTTGTGTCAATATATATAATGGTTGACATATGACAGATCACCACTTCTTCAAAGCACATTATATCTCTGCATCTGCTCAATAGGCTTGTCCTAATTTGAAGACGTTTCTGTCTTTTAAAGGCAGAATTATCCAACAATTATGAATTCATTACTTTTGTATGAGACAGCTTTCTGAAACTGAGGGTTTGAGGTTGCATCTTGTCTCACAATGGACAAGCTTTTGTACCACGTGTGGAAACAACAAAACAAGAGAAGTTAATTAGAGGAATGGTTAACCTTTCATGTTTTTTGTTTCTTTAGCATTGGCTTCACAACTAGTAGAACTTAAGGGAATAAAAGTAAACCAGGACTTTAGCAATCTGTCAAAAAGTATTACCCAATCTAACTTTAATTCATTGGAATAATTTCATATTTGTATACCAGAGATAAGAAATTTCAACAATTCTAGTGAAATATGAGTATGTATTTGTTACCTTTCAGATAGTGGAGTTTAAGCTCCCACACACAATTGAATTGAATTTAAATTCAATCTTCTACTATTCAGCTTTTGCTTAATCAAGCACAGTGAGCTTAAACAGAGTGGGTTTGATAGACATCATTCTTTAAAAGGAGGTGAATTTCTTTTCAGTTTATGTTGCATAAGGATTTATACTCCCATTTATGCCGTTGTTTCTGCCCGGTTAAGAAATAAGTACTTTCTTACTTGTGCTTCCCGTTATCATTTACTGTGCCCTTGGAAGAAACGCCTGCCTCCCTCTTCAGCCAGATGAATCCTATTCACTTGTCAAGATGCTCCTCCTGAAATCCTCCCTAGACTTTCTCTGTAATAATTG
>NW_022312334.1:3779-12316 GCF_002776525.5 Piliocolobus tephrosceles | reverse complement strand
GCCTCCCAAAGTGCTGGGATGACAGGCGTGAGCCACCACACCCGGCCGGGGCTGCGTTTTCATCTGGAGGTTCGCACGGGGCATTGTGAGCCTAAGCATGGGAATTTCAGTCTCTCCTCCAGAACCTTCCGGAGAGGCACCACTGCAGCTACCACAGCTGCAGCTACCAGGCACCAGGCACCAGCTGACTAGGAGAGAGGAACCACAAGGCTGCTGTATCCAAGGTCAGCCAGAAGACCTGGGGTGAGGGTGGGGGTGACAGGGACGTCGGCACACTTGCTGTGCACAAAGTGCCTTGTGACAGTGAGTTCGTCTTGGCCTCTGTCCCAAGATGAGGTTTTGATGACACGCATGGAATTTCTAACAATGAGATGGAGTGTGTGGTTTTGCTCACGCTTACATCCCGTTTTCTTGTCTATCCAAATTCCATTACGCCTTTTCTTGCTGATGCAGAAACACAGCCAAGTCCTGGGCTGCCCCAGGAAGTGCCGAGGCCTCTCGCGGCTCTCAGTGGAAAGGGGAAACGTGGCTGCCGCGGGGCTGGGGTGCCCTGACTCTCAGAATCCCTGCGGGATGGGGAAAGACGGTGTGGGTTGACACCGGCTCACAGGAAGTGGGTAGAATGCAGGAGAAGGAGCTGCTGGGAGGCACCGTCTCATCCAGCCCCCGTGGGGACCCTCCTTGCCGGCTTTTTTTGAGACGGAGTCTTGCTCTGTCGCCCAGGCTGGAGCGCCGTGGCACGATCTCAGCTCACTGCAACCTCTGCCTCCTAGGTTCAACAGGCTCTCCTGTCTCAGCCTCCCGAGCAGCTGGGATTACAGGCACCCACCACAACACCCGGCTAATTTTTTTATTTTTTGGTAGAGTCGTGGTTTCACCATGTTGTCCAGGCTGGCCTTGAACTCCTGACCTCAAGTGATCTCTGCCCACCTCAGCCTCTCAAAGTGCTGGGATTACAGGCAGGAGCCACCGCGCCCAACCACCTCTACTCACCTCCTCACCAAGTCCCAGCTTCTGTGACTGTCCCCCACGGAGAATGACCGTGGCCCTGCTGGGTTCTGAAGGGCCTGTGCCAATGAGCAGGTGTCCCGCACAGCCTGAGGGACCACCAGCTGCTCTGTGGCCAGAGTCTCGTGACTCCAATCCCGCTCTGCCTCTGACCAGCCCCCGGGCGTTGCCGCATCTTTTGGCTGCCGAGCCTCAGTTTCCCCACCTATAAAATGGGGACAATGAGCCCTGCTCCCCAGGGATCCTAGGAGAACTGAAGGAATTGCAGCAGTGGACCTGGCCTGCAGGGGGCATGGGAGAGGTGTCTGCTGAGTCACTGAGTAGGGGAGCTGAGGACTGGGGAGGCGTCAGTGGTGGGGATGGCCGGGCTGCTGGGAACAGGGCCAGGGGACTTAGCCAGGGCCCGACGAGAACTGCCTGATGTCATTGCTGGAGCCTCTTGTCATCCCTCCAAGCAGATGCTGCAGCATAGGGACCTAATCCCCACGGCACGTGGCCACGTGGCTGGCAGCTTGAGCCTGGGGCCTGGAGACACCTGAGCCCTGCCCAGGCAGCTCCGTGCCACCTGCCATCCAGCCGCGCTGCCATTGGCCAGCACGTGCGTGTCCCAGAGGACCGGGCTCAGGACGGGTTCCAGGGACCTCGCACTGGCCATCTGACCTCCAGGAGGTCTGGTCTCCCGGTCAGAAAACAGGAGGGCAGGGACCTCTCCGTGGAGAATATATTCATGGAGAGGGATATAAAAGGATTCAGACCAGACACCGTGGGCACGTGCGACCCCTCGACCATCGGCCACGTTTTACATCATCACTCTCTTCGTCGTCATCCTGAGTGTCAGATGTGTGGGGGCCGAGACGAGGGTGAGGCCATGAGGCACCCACCTTGGGGGCAAAATCTAGGGAATGCCAAAACGCCCCGCCATGCTGGTAAATCATATTTTCATGCCATCTTTTATTATTTATATAAAAATATATTTATAAATATATATTTATCTATTATAAAAACATATAAATACATATAAACAAATATATATTTATAAATACATATAAACAAATATATATATTTATAAACAAAATATATATTTAAATTATATATATATTTTTTTTTGAGACAGAGTCTCGCTCTGGCCCCCCAGGCTGGAGTGCAATGGCACGATCTCAGGTCACGGCAACCTCTGCCTCCCGGGTTCAAGTAAGTCTTCTGCCTCAGTCTCCCAAGTAGCTGGGATTACAGGCATGTGCCACCACGCCCGGCTAACGTTTTTTATTTTTAGTAGAGACAGGGTTTTGCCATGTTGGCCAGTCTGGTCTCGAGCTCCTGACCTCAGGCGATCCTCCCATCTTGACCTCCCAAAGGGCTGAGATTACAGGTGTGAGCCACCGCACCTGCTGCTACTTCAGTATTCACAGCTGCTCCCCGTCGTTTGCATTCCCGCCTGAGCCCCGCCTCCTGTCACATCAGCGGCAGCATCATATTCTCACAGAAGAGTGAGCCCTACTGTGAACTGTGCATGGGAGGGATCTCGGCTGCACGCTCCTTATGAGAATCTAATGCCTAATGGTCTCGACTGGCCAACACGATGAAACCCCGTCTCTACTAAAAAATACAAAAAAATTAGCCGGAAATTGCTTGAACCCGGGAGGCGGAGGTTGCAGTGAGCTAAGATCATGCCGCTGCACTCCAAAGTGGGCAACAGAGACAGACTCTGTCTCAAAATAAACAAACAAAAATAATCTAATGCCTGACGATCTGTCACTATCTCCCATCACCTCCAGATGGGACCATCTAGTTTTTGTTTGTTATTGTGACAGAGTCTCGCTCTGTCACCCAGGCTGGAGTGCAATGGCACGATCTCGGCTCACTGCAACCTCCGCCTCCCGGGTTCACGCAATTCTCCTACCTCAGCCTCCCAAGTAGCTGGGACTACAGGTGTCCACCACCACGCCTGGCTAATTTTTGTATTTTTAGTAGAGACGGGGTTTCATATTGTTGGCCAGGCTTGTCTCGAACTCCTGACCTCAAGGGATCCGCCCGCCTCAGCCTCCCAAAGCGCTGGGATGACAGGCGTGAGCCACCGCACCCAGCCCAGGGACCATCTAGTTGTAGGAAACAAGCTCTGGGCTCCCACTGATCCCTCATTATGGTGAGTTGTGGAATTATTTTATTATCTATTACAATATAATAATAACAGAAATAAAGTGCGCAATAAAAGTAATGCGTTTGAATCGCCCCCAAACCATCCTCCCGGCTCCCCCACCGTCCATGGAGAAACCGTCTTCCACGAATCCACTCCCTGGTGCCAAAAAGGTTGAGGACTGCTGCCTTAAGGAACCAGAAAAGGAAGAACTAAGGCAGCCCCAAGCCAGCAGGAGGAAGGAAATTGTAAAGATCAGAGCAGCGATAAACGAGACAGAGATGAGAAAAACTGGTGAGTCGTCGAAACCAAAAGTTGCTTCTTGACAAACCTCTAGCGAGGCTGACCAAAAGCAAAACCAAAAAAAAAAAAAAAGGAAATAAGATGCAAATAACTACACGCAGAAATGAAACGAAAGGGGGACACATGACTACCAATCTTATGGAAATAAAAAGCATTATCAGAGAATACCGTGGTATTATCAACCAGTGTGCGACACCCAATTAGGTCATATGGGTGAAATGGACAAATTCCTAGAAAAACACGAATGAAACAGATCAGCTGTGGTTTCAGGTTCCACTCACATCTCTTAGATACTGACTTAGATGCCAGCATGGTGTTGAGCATATATATATATATATTATATATGTGTGTATACATATATATTTTTCTTTTCTTTATTTTAGAGACCTGGTCTCACTCTGTTGCCCAGTGTGAAGTCCAAGGGTGCAATCTCAGTGACAGCTCACAGCAGCCTCCACCTCCTGGGCTCAAGTGATCCTTCCGCCTCAGCCTCCCAAAATGCTAGGATTATAGGCATGTGCCACCACACTGGGTATGTATATATACGTATATACGTGTATATATATATATATTTTTTAAGAGACCGGGTCTCGCTCTATCACCTAGGCGGGAGTGCAGTGGTGTGATCATAGCTCACTGCAACCTCTGCCTCCTGGGTTCAAGCAATCCTCTTGCCTCAGCCTCCTGAGTAGCTGGGACTACAGGTGCACGCCACTGTGTATACATATATATATGTGTATGTGTGTATAAAAAATATATGTTATACATAATATATATTTTATAAATGTTATAAAATATATGTAATATATGTAATATATATTACAAATGTTATAAATATGTTATATATACTATTATAAAATATATATGTTATATATATATATTTTGAGACAGAGTCTCGCTCTATCACCCAAGCTAGTGTACAGCGGCGTGATCTCAGCTCACTGCAACCTCTGTCTGCTGGGTTCAAGAGATTCCCCTGCCTCAGTCGCCAGAGTAGCTGGGATTACAGGCACCTGCCACCATGCCCACCTAATTTTTGTATTTTTGGTAGAGATAGGGTTTCGCCATGTTGGCCAGGCTGGTCTCTAATGCCCGACCTCAGGTGACCCGCCTGCCTTGGCCTCCCAAAGTGCTGGGATTACAGGCGTGAGCCACTGCCCCTGGCCATTTTTATATTTTTCTATCTATATCCTTGTACAATCTTTGCAACCTTCCTGCAAAACGGAGAACGTCATCTCCTCCACAGACAGTTGACTGGAACCCACCCAAACGGGGCAGAGCTGGTAAAAGGGGATCTGGGATTTGAACTCAGGTTTCCTGGCTCCGAGCCCAGAGCCCTTTTATGGGATGACTCAACCTCCCAGTGTGTCAGGCACACATAAAAGACTAGGACTTGTTTGTTCCTTTTTCTAAAAAACAAGAGATTCCAAGCTCATGAAGTAAGAGAAAATGCCACATACCTTTTTTAGTTTCCTCAGGAATCACGGCTTGCTCTACACCCTGTTTAAAAAAGGATAGAGAAAGAGAAAAGCATGGTTACATATTTTTTACTTACAAGGAACTCACAGAGCTACCTCCAGCTTTTATCGGAGGACGACATTGCTGTCCCCAAAAATGAGGCATGGGGATTTGAAACGGCCGCGCCCTCGGGAGAAAACGGGGGCAGAATCAGCCTTATTGTTTACCACCGATCCACGTGGAAAAGACCTGTATGTTTCCCTTGCAGGACAACTGGCTAGATTATCTTTCTAGAAACTTGTGTTACTCCATTTCAGAACAAGGAAGCCCCAACCCCACCCTCAAAGTCCAGTCCATCAGACACACCAGTGCAAGAAAAACAAAATACCCAGGCACGGAGCCTTCCCATGGCATACTTTGGTGTTTTTCCATCTCTGATTTCTACTTTGATGTGAGCCACGTGCCGGGCAAAGGGAGAGGTGGAAAGTGGAAACTGGGGATAAACCAATTAACCCCGAATGGAGGAAGTGACAGGTATACAGGGGGGCAGGAAGGCCAGGGGTCTCATGTGAGCTGCCGAGGGCCAGGAGGTCAAATAGGAAGGAAAGGACGGCTCCATGCCCCCGTGACCGGTCTCCGGGGTTGGGCGGGTCGGGGGGAGGACTGGGGCCTTTGGAGCTGCGGTTTTCCATGGAACAGAATCCTCTGCTCCAAGCCGGACCCTGGATACAGCCAGGTCCTGCATCCGTCTCTGATGCAGAGCGCACGGGTGGTGACAGGGCCACGGGGACCACCTTCCGTGGTCTTTCCTGACTCCCACTAAGGCCTGGAGGGAGACGCAGGCAGCCATCTGCCTCCTTCAGCTTCGTGGCAGCCTCCTATTTTGTGGACAAGGAGGCCCGAGGCAGGCAGAGGCCCCTGCCTTGCTGAGCGTCTACACCAGCCGAGGTCATGGGGCCGGGACTTGCGCACAGTGAGCCCAGATGCCCGGTTCTGTATCTCCCGGTTAGGCTACCACTGCTCTGCTGCTGAGCTGCCGGTCCCACTGGGAGAAGCCAGGAGCTGAGGCACTGTCAGCGCTAGGGGAGGCCCCGTCCTGCGTAGTGAGGCTAACCCTGCAGTGGGCTTGCCCGGCGAGGTCAGCAGACGCCCCCTGCACCGGGCCCAACCCAGGCCCAACCTCCTGAGCTGCTGGAGGCCGGGCTGGGCCGGGTTCACGTGGCTGAGGCTGTTTCCCTCCTGCCCTGAAGGGCCCCTGTGGTCTCCGAAGCAGGCCCAGCCCCTCTTCCTTCAGAAACATTTGCTGTTTCCACACACCAATGGGTTTTTTTTCCACCAACACAAAGAAGAGCCACACGGCTGCTGTCCTGGGCTGGAGTCGGGGCCACGCACACAGGACACTTTCTCAGCAGCCCTGCGCCCCGGGGCTGCATCCCAGGCCAAGGAAACTGAGTTCGGCAGGAAGCCTCCCCACCTTCAGCCCAGCCGGGGAGGCCTGGCTTTCCCGGAGGCTCCCGGGTCTCAGCTGCAGGAAGGCGGTGGCTGGGGTCACCTTCTCCTAAGCCAGGGTCTCTCCCCCCACCCAGCATTATGGACACCAGCACCAGATTGTTCTCTGGGGCGGGACCATCCTGGGCTCTGCAGGGTGCTGAGCAGCGCCCCTGGCCTCCACCTCCTCCATGCCAGGAGCACCCACAGATGTGTTGGCCACAAATGTCCCCAGACACAGCCCAGGGTACCCTGGGGGACAGAATCACTCCATGTGAGATCCCTGACCTCTTAGTGACCTACAGACATCCAGGGGGCTGCCTCCCCCTCCCACCTCTACACACACACACACGCACACACGCATACTCACACATGCACATACACACAGACACATATGCATACACACACGCATACATGCACGTACATGCACGTGCACTGTACACACACGCACACACAGACACGCATGTGTACACGAGACACACACATGCACACCCATTTGCATGCACACACATTTGCATGCACACACACATACACATGCACACATGCACGCTCACACGCACACATGCACGTGCACACATGTGCACTGTACACATGCACAGACATGCACACACACGCACACACAGACACACACAGACACGTGCACACACAAGACACATGCACACACATTTGCATGCACACTCAGACACATGCACATACGTGCACACACATGCACACAGACACAAGTGCACAGACACACACACGTTCACACACATGCACGCAGGAGCGAGAGCCTCCACCCAGTCCTGCATCGAAAGCAAGGTCCTGCTAGTAAACATGCACCGACTCAAGAAACGAGGGGCTGCAGGAACTTTCCTCCCTCCTGCCCAAAGGCACCTGCACTCACAGAAGACTCACAGGCTCCACCCAGCCAGATCAGCCAATGGAGTTGCAGCACGGTTCCAGGACCGTGATAGAGAAAGACAGGAAATTAGACTTCTGACCCGTTACAAACTCTGAGTAAGTGTGACGTGCCCAGGCCAGCCTGGTGTGACCTCAGCTCCTGATCCATAAAATCAGGACAGTGACCGAGGATGCTGGGGCCACCTCACTGCAGCCCCGGGGCAGCCTCAGAACCCACAGGACTTTGACCCCGTCCCAGGCCATGGCCCTGGACCAGGGAACCACAGCTCCTCATTCTGATGGGTGACTCGGTGCATTTCTCTCTCAGGCTCACTTTTTTTTTCTTTGAGATGGAGTCTTGCTCTGTCACCCAGGCTGGAGTGCAGTAGAGCGATCTCAGCTCACTGCAACCTCTGCCTCCTGGGTTCAACCAATTCTCCTGCCTCAGCCTCCCAAGTAGTTGGGACTACAGGCACGGGCCACCACGCCTGGGTAATTTTTTGTATTTTTAGTAGAGACGGGGTTTCACCGTGTTAGCCAGGATGGTCTTGATCTCCTGACCTTGTGATTCGTCACCTTGGCCTCCGAAAGAGCTGGGATTACAGGCGTGAGCCACTGCACCCAGCCTTTCAGGCTTACTTTTAGGTGGCTGGAAATACCGATTTTCATCAGCACACTGTATTATTTTCATTATCTTTGCCACTGATCTGATGGGCACCATGTCCTTTTTTTTTTTTTTTTTGAGATAGAGTCTGTTACCCAGGCTGGAGTGCAATGGCATGATCACAGCTCACTGCAGCCTCAACCTCCTGGGCTCAAGTGATCCTCCCTCCTCAGCCTCCTGAGTAGCTAAGACTACAGGCACATGCCACCACACCCAGCTAATTTTTATTCTTGTAGAGACAGGGTTTTGCCATGTTGCCCAGGCTGGCCTCAGACTCCTGGGCTCAAGCCATCCTCCCACCTTGGCCTCCTAAAGTGCTGGGATGACAGGTATGTGCCATTGCACCTGGCCAGCAAAAAAGGTTTTAAAGGCAGATGATCAAACCGTGTATAGAACCTCAATTTTTAAAAATAAGAGTGTGTATGTAGATGTCTGGGGAAAGGATAAAGCACTGGGATCATGGATGCTTTTCCTCTCCTTATGTGATTCTCAGATTCTGTAAAATGAAGTTATGTAACTTTCTCTTCCTTCCTTTCTCTCTATTTCTTTCTTTCCGTTTCTTTCTTTCTTTCTTTCTTTCTTTCTTTCTTTCTTTCTTTCTTT
>NW_022312334.1:0-3769 GCF_002776525.5 Piliocolobus tephrosceles | reverse complement strand
CTTTCTTTCTTTCTTTCTTTCTTTCTTTCTTTCTTTCTTTCTTTCTTCTTTCTCTCTCTTTTTCTTTCTTCTTTCTCTCTTTCTTTCCTTTTTATTTTATTTTTTGAGACAGGTGTCATTTTGTCACCCAGGCTGGAGTGCAGTGGCACGATCTCAGTTCACTGCAACCTCTGCCTTCAGGGCTCAAGCAATTCTTCTGCCTCAGTCTCCCAAGTAGCTGGGATTACAGACGGCCGACCACCACGCTTGGCTATTTTTTGTATTTTTAGTAGAGACGGGGTTTCACCCTCTTGGTCAGGCTAGTCTCAAACTCCTGACCTCAAGTGATCCCCCAACCTTGGCCTCCCAAAGTGCTGGGATTACAAGTGTGAGCCGCCGTGCCTGGCCAGTAATATTCCTTTCATAGTCACAAAGAAGATATAGATACACACACACACACACACACACACACACATATATACACGTACACACTTAGATATATACGCAGTTGATTTGATTCTCATTATTTGTGGTAGTTCTGTTCTGTGAAGTCACCACAAAAACTGGGTTTGCGAATACGAATCATTGCTCCTAGAGAATATTTTTGCAGGGTTAGTTTCCTTTGAGTTTCAGGAAACTTTCATTTGCTTTATCTGATCAATACATGACCTTGTTCTGTGTGTGCTTCTTTTTTTTTTGGAGACAGGGTCTCACTCTGTCGCCCAGGCTGGAGTGCAATGGCGCAATCTCAGCTCGCTGCAGTGTCAGTCTCCTGGGCTCAAGTGATTCTCCTGCCTCGGCCTCCAGAGTAGCTGGGATTACAGGCACCTGCCACCGTATCTGGCTAATTTTTTTTTTCCCCCCAAGATGGAGTTTGACTCTTGTTGTCCAGTCTGGAGTACAATGGCGGATCTCGGCTCACAGCAACCTTCGTCTCCCGGGTTCAGGAGATTCTCCTGCCTCAGCCTCCCGAGTAGCTGGGATTACAGGCATGAGCCGTTGCACCTGGCCTAATTTTTGTATTTATTTATTTATATGTTTTTTGGAGACCGAGCCTCAGTCTGTCATCCAGACTGGAGTACAATGACGAGATCTCAGCTCATGGCAACCTCTGCCTCCCGGGTTCAAGTGATTCTCCTGCCTCAGCCTCCCAAGTAGCTGGGATTACAGGCACACACCACCACGCCCAGCTAATTTTGTATTTTTAGTAGAGATGGGGTTTCTCCATGTTGGTCAGGCTGGTCTTGATCTCTTGACCTCGAGATCCACCCACCTCGGCCTCCCAAAGTGCTGGGATTATAGGCATGAGCCACCGTGCCTGGCTAATTTTTGTATTTTTTGTAGAGACGAGGTCTCGCTATGTGGCCTGTCCAGGCTGGTCTTGAACTTCTGGGCTCAAGGGATTCCCCTGCCTCAGCCTCCCAAAGCATTGGGATTCCAGGTGTGAGCCTCTACGCCCAGCCTGTGTGTTTCCTTTCAAAGACGCCTTTTTTTTTTTGCGATGGAGTCTCACTCGGTCGCCAGGCTGAAGTGCAGTGTAGTGGCATGATCTCAGCTCACTGCAACTTCCGCCTCCCGGGTTCAAGCTATTCTCCTACCTCAGCCTCCCGAGTAGCTGGGATTACAGGTATGCACCACCACGCCTGGCTAATTTTGTATTTTTAGTAGAGATGGGGTTTCACCACGTTGGCCAGGCTGGTCTCGAACTCCCGACCTCAGGTGATCTGCCTGCCTCGGCCTCCTAAAGTGCTGGGATGACAGGTGTGAGCCACCGCGCCCAGCTGATTTTTGTATTTTTAGTAGAGACAGGGTTTCACCATGTTGGCCAGGCTGGTCTTGATCTCTTGACCTTGTGATCCGCCCGCCTCAGCCTCCCAAAGTGCTGGGATGACAGGCGTGAGCCACTGCGCCCGGCTGATTTTTGTATTTTTAGTAGAGACAGGGTTTTGCCATGTTGACCAGGCTGGTCTTGAACTCCCGACCTCAGATGATCCGCCCATCTGAGCCTCCCGAAGTGCTGGGATGACAGGCGTGAGCCACGCGCCCGGCCCAAAGGTGCCTTTCTGAATGCCTGTCAATGACACGAGTGTTGAATGGGGCAGCTGCTCTCTCAATCCTGCCTGAGCAAAGCTTCTCTTACCTACCGGTTCCTGCGCGAGGCCCCGAGGGAGATGAGAAGGGGCCTCAGCACGATGCCTGGGACCACTGCAAACAGCAAAATCACCAAAAAGAACAGAAAAACGCAAAACCCAAGGCTCTCGCTTGACAGTAGTGAGGACGCCGTTCACCTGGGAGGGGAAATGGGAGGGCGGAGCGTGGCCTCTGCTCAGGGAACGCACTCCCACAACTAATTTCTGTCTCTCTGCGCGTGTCCCAGGATGAGAGGGAAAAGTCCCCCAGGCATTGATTTGGGGTTCACAAATACACACCATCAAGCCGGCGAATTTGCAAATACGGACTCCATGAACGATGGGGGGGGTTACAGTACAAACCCACCCTGTCCCTTGCGCCCCCTCAGTGTGCTCAGGGCCTGGCCTGGCCAGGCACCCACCACGACGCCTGGCTGGTGGCAGGAAGGACGGGACCGCCTTGGACCCCCCACATCACCCCATCCCACAGGTCTGTCTCCCAACGGCCCCCAGGGTTGATTCTCAGGAGAGGAGGTCCGACCTACCTTAGGGGGCCCAAGCAGGACCCCCGTAGCTCCACACCTTATTTCTGTGTCCCACCCAGCCCTTCCCTCGAGGCAGTGATTCTCACCTGGGAGTGGCCCTGCCCCCAGGGGACCCTGGGTGGTGGCTGGGGACATTGTGGTTGTTCTGACTTGGGGGTGCTCCTGGCATGGGGTGGGCAGATGCTGCATTGCCCAGGACGGCCCTACTCCAGAGAAGGAGCCAGCCCTGATGTCCACAGGGTCCAGGGGAGACCCTGAATTATTTGGGAAAAGGCCGGGCGTGGTGGCTCACACCTGTCATCGCAGCACTTTGGGAGGCCAGGTGGGTGGATCACTTGATGTCAGGAGTTTGAGACCAGCCTGTCCAACATGAGGAGACCCTGTCTCTACTAAACATACAAAAATCAGCCAGGCGTGGTGGCACACACCTATAATCCCAGGTACTCAGGAGGCTGAGGCAGGAGAACTGCCTGAACCTGGGAGGCGGAGGTTGCAGTGAGCCGAGATCGCACCACTGTACTCCAGTCTGGGTGACAGAGGGAAACTGTCTAAAAAAAAAAAAAAAAAATAATAATAATAATAATAATTTATTTGGGAAAAGAATTGAGTGCAGTTTCTGTTCACAGTAGGCACCAGAATAAGCTCCCAATGGGGCAGACGGTGTAAACCAGGGGGACCCCAGCTCCTGGGACTCACCTCCTCTCTCCCTCCCCACTCAGGGTGTGGATTTCAGTGTGTGCAGCCTCCTGGGACCTCAGCAGGGCAGAGGATCATGGGACGCAGAGTCTCTTGGGGGTCCGTGGAATCCCATAACCCAGGGGGGCTCAACCAGGATGACTCTGCTCCCAGAGGACACTGGGCAATGTCTGGGGACATCTGTGGTTGTCACGACGGGGGGTGCTCCTGGCACGGAGTGGGTGGAGGCCAGGGACGCTGTCAGCACCCTGCAGTGCCCAGGTCGGTCCCACCCCAGGCCCCAATATCCACGGTGCCCTGGGAAGACCCTGGTTAGGTCCTGTCACAGTCGTGGTTCCATCAGCACCACTGCCCTTCTGTGCCCAGGAAGGGCCCTGCCCTCCCCCTGTCTCTTCCTCTCTGCACCCCAGCCTGGGTCCT
>NW_022312333.1:0-1192 GCF_002776525.5 Piliocolobus tephrosceles | reverse complement strand
CTTCTGCTGCATTCAAACAGAAGTGAGACTGCTGGGCTGGAAGCTCTGGCAAGGATGATAGTAATACAAGTTGATTCTTTTTTTCTTTTTTTTTTTATTTATTTATGTTTTTTAATTATACTTTAAGTTCTAGGGTACATGTGCATAACGTGCAGGTTACATATGTATACATGTGCCATGTTGGTGTGCTGCACCCATCAACTCGTCAGCACCCATCAATTCATCATTTATATCAGGTATAACTCCCCAATGCAATCCCTCCCCCCTCCCCCCTCCCCAAGATAGGCCCCAGTGTGTGATGTTCCCCTTCCCGAGTCCAAGTGAGCTCATTGTTCAGTTCCCACCTATGACTGAGAACATGCGGTGTTTGGTTTTCTCTTCTTGTGATAGTTTGCTAAGAATGATGGTTTCCAGCTGCATCCATGTCCCTACAAAGGACGCAAACTCATCCTTTTTTATGGCTGCATAGTATTCCATGGTGTATATGTGCCACATTTTCTTAATCCAGTCTGTCACTGATGGACATTTGGGTTGATTCCAAGTCTTTGCTATTGTGAATAGTGCCTCAATAAACATACGTGTGCATATGTCTTTGTAGTAGCATAATTTATAATCCTTTGGGTATATACCCAGTAGTGGGATGGCTGGGTCATATGGTACATCTAGTTCTAGATCCTTGAGGAATCGCCATACTGTTTTCCATAATGGTTGAACTAGTTTACAATCCCACCAACAGTGTAAAAGTGTTCCTATTTCTCCACATCCTCTCCAACACCTGTTGTTTCCTGATTTTTTAATGATTGCCATTCTAACTGGTGTGAGATGGTATCTCATTGTGGTTTTGATTTGCATTTCTCTGATGGCCAGTGATGATGAGCATTTTTTCATGTGTCTGTTGGCTGTATGAATGTCTTCTTTTGAGAAATGTCTGTTCATATCGTTTGCCCACTTTTGGATGGGGTTGTTTGTTTTTTTCTTGTATATTTGTTTGAGTTCTTTGTAGATTCTGGAAATTAGCCCTTTGTCAGATGAGTAGATTGCAAAAATTTTCTCCCATTCTGTAGGTTGCCTGTTCACTCTGATGGTAGTTTCTTTTGCTGTGCAGAAGCTCTTTAGTTTAATGAGATCCCATTTGTCAATTTTGGCTTTTGCTGCCGTTGCTTTTGGTGTTTTAGACATGAAGTCCTTGCCC
>NW_022312332.1:0-1759 GCF_002776525.5 Piliocolobus tephrosceles | reverse complement strand
TGATCCTCCCACCTCAGCCTCCTGAGTAGCTGGGACTATAGGTGCATATTTATTTTGGTGTAAAAAGTTTTGAAACCTATGTATAGTTTTTTCTTAATATGCATTTTTCATAAACTTTTAAAGACCCCTTGTATATGAGATGCCTACTCCAAAAAGTGTTGTCTGTGACTATAGTGAGGAATAATTACTAAGTCAAAAGAAAATATCAGTAATGGTAGTTATCCTTTCTGTGACATGTGATTATAAAATAAGCTTCAATTCATCAATAACTACCAAGTATTGTGTTTTGGTTTGGGCTATAATATTGTCATCTGCAAAAAAATTAAAAGCAATCAAAAGAATATTAGACAGCAGAAAAACTCATTGGTTACCATCAGAGTTTGCTAGGGCATCAGTTTCTTACTCTGAGGATTGATAGAGGAGAGAATATAGTATTTATTCTACCCTTCTTGTTATGAACTGTATTTTAGGCAGCCACGTGAGGGAAAATTCTTAGGAAAATTTCCAGCTAATAGGTGCAAAAGAAATGATAGACTTTTGAAAAATAAAAGTTTTAAAGTCTTAATGAAGTAATGAATCTAGATAACAGTAATTCTTGGATGTGAAAACTATTAGATGATAGGTTAATGGGAAATTTTGTAATGTAGCAATCTGATTAAACCCACTGATTGGAGATGGAACAGTTAATTATTGTGTACCTCCCGGTTTGATGCAAGAGACATTATACAACAGTGGTAATAGCACCAATAAAGAACTCTTGTCCAAAAAAAAAAAAAAAAAGGAGCCCATATTAAATCAAGCCACTAGTTACAACTAGCAGTTTATAGGAATTCAGTGAATAAAATAAACTCTTAAGTAACACAACGAGGAAGAAACCAGCCAGATCTAGTTAATGTACATGCGAAAGCAATTGGTTAATTCTAACAAATTATTATTTAACAATATTATTAATTGATTCACTTTAAAAAATAGCCTTAGCTATCAAGATATTTCAGAGGTTAAGCAAAGTAATAGGATTCAGTAAAGTACATTATGTGATAACAGTAAAGAGCCTGTATGTACTTTGGAATTGGGTATATAGAGTTCACTCAATATTAGCAGAGTCATTTTTATTCTTGTAATATAGTTGAGTATAGGATGGGACTATTACTTCACAGTTACTAAAAAAGGCCATAACTCTTTATGACCCTATAGGTTTTGTGAGAGCAGAATATTTTGTTTTGCTCACTACTTTATCCCCAACTCCTGTAAAGGTGCCTAACACATCATAGGTGCTCAAATACTTTCTTGAATTAATGAGTAGCCACTCTTACAATCTGACCATTCCATACTCTACAAAATTATAGGCATACCTCGGAGTTATTGTGGGTTCGATTCCAGAGCACTGCAGTAAAGCAAATACTGCGATAAAGCAAGTCACATGGACTTTTTGGTTTCCTCGTGTATAAAAAGGTTACATTTACACTATATAGTCGACCTTGAACGACACAGAGTTTAGGGGCAGTGGCCCTTATGCAGTCAAAAAACCCATGTATAACTTCTGACTCCTCTTCTAATACTTAACTACTAATAGCCTGTTGACTGGGAAGCCTTACTGGATTTTGTTTTTTTGTTTTGTTTTGTTTTGTTTTGTTTTTGAGACGGAGTCAGGTTGTAACTCAGGTTGCAGTGCATTGGCACAGTCTCAGCTGACTGCAACCTCTGCCTCTCAGGCTCAAGTGATCCTCCCACCTCAGCCTCCTGAGTAGCTGGGACTATA
>NW_022312329.1:0-4013 GCF_002776525.5 Piliocolobus tephrosceles | reverse complement strand
GACCCTCAGACGGGAGGCAACTGAGCCTCCTTCATCCCAGGAAAGGGAACCTCCAGCTGAGTCCAGCGTCTACGCCACCCTGGCCATCCACTAATCCAGGGAGGACCCAGACCCCACACTCAGCAGAAGGAGACTCGGACTGCTAAAGGCACGGGAGCTGCCCCCAGTGGACACCAATGAACCCCAGTCAGCCTGGACCTCTGGGAACTTTGGGAATCTCTTGATTCTGCAGTCTAAATAACTAATATCCCTACATTTTTTAATTAAAGCAACAGACTTCTCAATAATCAATGAGTTAACTGAGAAAACTAAAATCAGAAGTAAGAATGTGCTTGACACTGAATCACAATATAAGTATTACACACCACACAATGACATGGAAAAACTGCAAACCACAAAAAAAAAAAAAACACTAGGAAATGAATGACGTTGGCTTTCGTATCAGGAATTTAGAAAGGGAATAACAAATTATCCCAAATGAAGGTGTGAGAAAGGGAATAATAAGAAAAAGCAGAGTTGCTCATGAGGAAAAACCAAAACTTGAAAATTCAACAAAACCAGTGGAGCTCATTCTTGAAAATATTAATTACACTCTTAAATCCTAACTACATTGAGCAAGAAAAAGAAAGGGCAGGCACGCATTTCCACGTGGGCGTGCAGAAGCAGACAGCCCGGCAGACCCTACACACACTTTCAGAAACTAACAACAGAACAGGCGGCAAACCTATGCCAATATACTAGAAAATGCAGATTAAATAGACGAAATATTCCAAACTGGAGTTTACTTAATGAACGGAAGAGTAATCAGAGAATCTGACTCATTTTAGATGTGTGTGTGTGTGTGTGTGTGTGAAATACACTAATAAAAATGTTCCCATAGTATAAACTCCAGTTCATGAAGCTTCATTGGTGACTTTTTACAAATATCGACACACTAATGAAACACACAAACACACCCAGAGCATCACAAATGTTTCTTGAGAATAGAAAAAGAGGCCGGGCGCGGTGGCTCAAGCCTGTAATCTCAGCACTTTGGGAGGCCGAGACGGGCAGATCACGAGGTCAGGAGATCGAGACCATCCTGGCTAACATGGGGAAACCCCATCTCTACTAAAAAATACAAAAAACTAGCCGGGAGAGGTGGCGGGCGCCTGTAGTCCCAGCTACTCGGGAGGCTGAGGCAGGAGAATAGCATAAACCTGGGAGGCGGAGCTTGCAGTGAGCTGAGATCCGGCCACTGCACTCCAGCCTGGGCGACAGAGCGAGACTCTGTCTCAAAAAAAAAAAAAAAAAAAAAAAAAAGAGAGAATAGAAAAAGAGGCAATGTGCCTGGGTGCGGTGGCTCACGCCTGAAATCTCAACACATAGGGAGGCAGAGGTGGCAGATTACTTGAGGCCGGGAGTTCAAGACCAGCCTGGCCAACATGGTAAAACCCCATCTCTTACTAAAAATACAAAAATTAGCCAGACATGGTGGTGCACGCTGCAATCCCAGCTACTGGGGAGGCAGAGGCAGGAGAATCATTTGATCTCAGGAGGTGGAGTTTGCAGTGAGCTCAGATCCCACTCCTGTACTCCAGCCTGGTTGACAGAGCCAGACTCTGTCTCAAAAAATTAAAAAAAAAAAAAAAGTCATCACATATAAAATGGAATTTTCCATTCTATAAAAGGCACGTTTTAAACTCTACAGATTTTTTGTTTCAAAATAATATTTTTTATTTTGTTTTAATGTTTTACTTTATTTGGCAATTTAAAAGTCTACATATTTAGGGTGTACAACATGATATTTTAGTATATATGAATGCCCTGTGAAATCAGTAGGTCAAGCTAATTAATATATCTGTAACATCACGTAGTTATCTTTTTGTTAGAACATTTTAAATCTACTTTTTTTTTTTTTTTTGAGACGAAGTTTCACTCTTGTTGCCCAGGCTGGAGTGCAGTGGCACAATCCCAGCTCACCGCAACCTCCACCTCCCAGGTTCAAGTGATTCTCCTGCCCCAGCCTCCCGAGTAGCTGGAATTACAGGCATGCACCATCACACCCGGCTAATTTTGTATTTTTAGTGGAGAAGGGGTTTGTCCATGTTGGTCAGGCTGGTCTTGAACTCCTGACCTCAGGTGATCCACCCGTCTCAGCCTCCCAAAGTGCTGAGATTACAGGCATGAGACACCACGCCCGGCCTATGCTTTTTCATAGTAACCACTCTAACAGACGTGAGGTTATAGCTTATTGAAATTTATATGTATATATGTATATTTATATATGAAAAAGTATGTATTCGTATGGATACATCCATACATACATATGCACATATGTGCAGATACGTATGTACATATATGCATGTGTATGTATATATACACATATGTATACACATGTATGTGTAAAAAGTGAAATTCTGCAGTGAGATATCACCTCACAGCTATTACATTGCCTGTTATCAAAATGGTAGAAGATCAGCTTGGTGAGCATGGGGAGAAAAGAAAATCCTTACACACCATTGGTGGATGTGTAAATTAATACAGCCATTTTAGAAAACAGTATGGAAGCTTCTCAAAAAACTAAACGTGCAACCACCGTGTAATCCAGCACACCCACTGCTGGGTGTCTACCCAGAGGAAATGATATTGACACACGGAAGAGATGTCCACACTCCTAAGTTCAGCACTATTCACAACTGCCAAGTTTCACAAACAACTCTATATTTTTGAATAAGGATTCATGGCCGGGCGCGGTGGCTCAAGCCTGTAATCCCAGCACTTTGGGAGGCTGAGACGGGCGGATCACGAGGTCAGGAGATCGAGACCATCCTGGCTAACACGGCGAAACCCCGTCTCTACTAAAAAATACAAAAAACTAGCCAGGCGAGGTGACGGGCGCCTGTAGTCCCAGCTACTCCGGAGGCTGAGGCAGGAGAATGGCGGGAACCCGGGAGGCGGAGCTTGCAGTGAGCTGAGATCCGGCCACTGCACTCCAGCCTGGGCGGCAGAGCGAGACTCCATCTCAAGAAAAAAAAAAAAAAGAGAGAGAGATGGGGTTTCACCATGTTAACCAGGCTGGTCTCGAACTCCTAGCCTCGAGTGATCTGCCCGCATCCGCCTCCCAAAGTGCTGGGATTACAGGCATGAGCTACTACGCCCAGACATAAATTCCTTTGTAATGGTGTTAATTTAATATAGTTTTTCACCTTCACAATGTCTGTCTAATGCATTTCACCAGCTGCCTATATTTTCCTCATATGGTTGTGATTCCTGCGGGGCGGCTCTCCTCCCCGCACCCGGCCTTTCATAAAGGGTCCTCCCACGGCTGTCCAGGCATCAGCCTGATGAAGGGGATCGCTGCCGCTGCTCCTGCCCCACTCTCCCAAACTTAGCCTCAGCTCAAGACTGTGCCCGGCGGGGATGGGACCGACGCCAGCCTCGCACTCACTGTGGGGCAGACGCCCGTGTCTGAGCACCGCGGATTGAATCTGTTTCTCACACACACGGGAGGGGCTGAGAGCTGAGCGTGGACTCCAGTGAGTGAGCAGAGACCCCCCCCCCCGCGCCTGTCCACACCCACAGGGGAGGGGGAGCCACAGCGTCCAGCCCCACCCAGAGCCCTGACCCCGCCCTGCCTGGGAGGACCTGGGGTTCCTCTTCTGTCCCACACGGAGGTGGGAACCTCCTCGTCCCTAGTGACCCTGGGTGGTCCCGGACACCTGTGGCCACTCAGCTCTGAACTCTGTTCATTGCGGGGGACGCGTCTCAATGATGGGAACTTTTCCTTCTCTTTCTGGGCCTGTGGCTGTGGTGATCCACATATTTCAGACGTGTCACAAGGAGCATTTCTTGGTGTTTGCAGCCAATGTCGGCTCTTGAGTGGGCGCCTCAATCACCAGGATCCTCTCCCTCCCACCATCCGGTCTGAACTGGTCTGGAAATCCACCACGGCTGAGCCTCCCGTATCCTGGGCACCACTGACCTCACCGCCACTGTGATGAGTGGGGTTCATGACAACAGGCTGGGAGGTG
>NW_022312327.1:0-4403 GCF_002776525.5 Piliocolobus tephrosceles | reverse complement strand
TTTTTTTTTTTTTTTCATTTTTAAGTGTTTTATTCGTATATTTTTTTTCACCCTTTTTTTTCTCTCATGTTATTTTTGTTAAATTGGGTTCACTTTACTGCTTTTGATATATTTTTCTTACATTATTATAAGCAACAAAATTTTTATAATAATATATCTGATATGCTCTTAATTGTATTTGCTTAATTTGTTTATAATGGTTTAGCCATTTATCTTATGTTCAAAATAATAATTATAATAATTTTCTTTTAATATCTTAGACTTATTCATTATATAAAAGTTTGCATTACGTGTCATTTTTAACTTTTTTATTTAAAGCCTCACTTTATACAACTCATAATCTATAACATAAATTATTTGTTTAGTTAATATACAATTTTTATATAAATATGATATACGTTGATATACTAAGTCATCCATTTAGACCAACTTTATATTGTAAATAATTAAAATTTTTTATATTTACTTCTTCTGTAATTGAACTTTTTACTTCATGCGCATTTAACCAAGTTGAAAAATATTAATTTAAAAATTTTAAATACGCTGATCCTTTGTCAAAATACGCATTAAAATGTTTTCAAACAACATTCACTAGTCTCTACAACACTAATAATTACTTGTTCCATATAAATACCTTGATTTATAATTTTTTTAAAAATATCTTATTTATTTATATATATTAATTATAAAATAAAAATTAAAAAAACAAATACATTATTGCAAATAATTTTAAAAAAATATCATATATATATCTATCATATTTAATTTTATATTACACAGTTATTGTTAAACGCATTTTTCTAAGAAATATATTTTTAAAAAAATAAAAAATATAACATATAATAATATTTGAAGATGACGTTTTTTATCCAATTTTGTATCGGATCTAAAATATAAAGAAGTAAAATATTAAATTTGTGTTATATGTGTGTACTGTGCGTTTTTCTTATTATTTTGATATTAATTTTAATTATATCTTATATATAACGGTTAATTTAGTGATATATAGATAATTATAACATTTATTTTATATTGTGTCTATTTTTTTTTTTTTCTTTCTTGTAGTTATATTACTTTTTTATTACGGCATGTAAACAAAGTATAAATAATATATGGCAATAAATAATCCACATAAGCAATGCATTTATGGTAAACATACTAAAAATTTTATTTAAAAGATAATCAAAATTATTAATATAATATAAAAAAAAATTTTAACTTTGATTTAAAAAATGTGTAACACGTGTAGTCGTCATTTAACAAATCAATATATGTAGCGCTATATTTTAAACTATAATTGTATTTCCTATTCATATTTTATAGTTACAATATTACATATATTTATGTACAAATACAAATAAATTATTTAAGTACATATATTATGTTGCTATGTTATTTAAAACTCATTATAAATTAAATATTTTTATAATATGCTTGTACTTTAAATGCCAAAGAAATATTAACAATGAAATATAAACAGTGATTTATAAACAGTGTATTATAAACAATAAATTAAAAACAGTAAGTTAGAAATAATTAATTAAAAACAATAAATCAACAGACTTATTGTGTATTAAAAATACATGAACAGTATTAAAGTTTTTTTACAATGTGTTATAAAAAAAAAAAAAAAAAACTATAGCTTCTTTACTTATAAGCATTATAATATATTTTCACGTTTTGCTTATTTTACATTAATTGTGCAGCTAATTTTAACTTACTACTTATGTGACTATCGGCTGCCTATTTGCTAAACTTTGAAGATATTTATTAATTTTTTCGTTAAGATTAAAAAAATCATTTTTAATTACTTCATATTGATCTTTATCCTGTTTAATTTTTTCGTCTAGATCATCTAATATATCTATTAAACGCTGTGATTCTTTTTTTAAACATGTATGTTGAATATAAAATCCTGCAAGGAAACCAAGTACTAATGTCAATGTTCCTCCTAATATGCCTAGAAGTAAATATTTCCAGGTACTACTTTTACAAGACTTTAGTTTTTCTTTTTTTTAAATAGAGTTTTTTTATATTGCAACTTTTGGCAGTCGGAGATTTTAAATGATCATCTCCCATAACCAAATTTATTATAAGTAACACATTAACAACAAAAAAAATAATTAATAGTTTCATTTTTTATTAAAAATAAAAAAGTGTAGAAATTGTTTTATAAAACAAAAAAAAAAAATATATATATATATATATATATATATAGTTATATATATATATATGTATATGTGTGTATATATTTATATTTTTTAATACAAATAAATAATATATGATATTTTTCACATTTTATTTTTATATGACTAATATATTAAAATTGAAACATATTATTTACCGTAATATATCTTAAACTACTTTTTTATTAATCTTATTTTTTGTTTTGTTTATTTCTTTTTTAACCATTTTCCATTATTTCTTTACAACATACACATATATTGCTTGCCATTCAGGCTTTATTTTTTTTTATAATACTCTTGTGTTTTTAAAAAAAACACGCTGACATCTACTTTATATTATTGTTTTTATATATATAATTTAATAAAATGCAATGCGACATCAACATTTTATTATAAATTTTTTAATTTATTGATATGTATATACGATTGATAAAATAAATTTGTTGCACTTCTAATATATATAAAAGTATTGATATTTGTTTCACTAATATTAAAACATATAAATTATAATTACAAATGCGGCTTAAAAAATACATGCAACTGTTAATTAATACAAAGTATATTTATAAAAAACTATATAACTGTGAACACTTTTCCAAAATAAAAAAATGCATCTATAGTAAATTATTATTAAATAAAATATTATTATTGTTATATACGTATTTACCCATTCGTAAAACAAAATTTATAATATTAAGTGCAAATCAGGTTTACTATTTTATGTATATATATAAAAAATTTGGCATGTACATATGTATAACAATAAATAAATACATATCAATATTTTTATAAACTAAAGTTATACCTACATAAATATATACATCATAAAATATTTGTATTATATTAATTAAATTTAGTGTTGGCACAAAACAAAAATTAAAAAAAACAAATATACAATTGATACTTATTTTTTGTGTTTTGCATTTTACTTATAAACATTATTATTATATGCTATTTTAACAGTGTTGTCATAGTGATGCATATGTATTATATCGGAAATAATCTTTTTTTTTTTTTTTACAGTTAAGTAAAAAAATGGGTTTATAAACATATAAATAAAAAACAACAAAAGATATATATATATATATACATAAGCTTAAATATATTATTTTTTTAACACTATATCAAAAATGCCTAAAACAATCTCTGATATAATGTAATCAAATCATTTATGTTATAAATACAGATAAAGGTAATATATTATGTACTGTTTATGAACTTGGTATGTATAAATAAAATTTAGAAATATCTACGACGCATATGTATATATTTATATATTGTCAAAAAATCTCACACGTATGGCCATAGTTTTTAAAACACAAATAATTATTTGTTCTAAATTCTTCATTTTTTAGCATTTCCTTTTTCATTTTTACCTTAACATTTACAATTGATTATAAAAAACAAAAAAATAAATAAAACCTTTAATAAAAAATTTGACGTTTTTTATTTATTTTAAATAAGTTATAAATAAATTTAAAAAAAAAATAAAAATTAAAACTTTTAATTTATTATAACACAAAAATTAAAAAACAAATACATAATTTTAGACAAAATTAAGTAAAAATCATGTATATATATATATATATATATATATAATATTTTTAGTTTTACATTACATATTTAAATTTTATTTAATCACATTATTTTAATAAATAAAAATTAAAATAAATACGTCTAGAATATGTTTTTCAAACTGTTTATAAAACACAAAAAATAAAATTTGATAAGTGTGACATTTTTTGATATCTTTTTTGTTTATTTTTTTATGCTTTTTATTAATTATATCGAATTTTATTACAATACAGGTAAAAAATTATAACAGTATATATGAACTAAAAAGCAACATAAATAACTTATCTATACTAAGCATACTTAATATATAATTGATATAATAATCAATATCAATAATATAATTAAAAAAAAAAAAAAGATCTAACTTTGATTTAACAATGAATACAATATTAAAAGATGTTATTTCCCAAATTTTTATAAATAAAATTGTGATTTAAAATTCAATTATTTCTTTGAGTAAAAATTTATTGTTTTAATATTACATATACTTATGCATAAATACAAATAAATAAATCATGTGTAATAATTATCAGCGTATTTCATGTAAACTTATTATTAATAAAAAAATTTTATAATATACGTTTTCTTTTAAACACAAAAAATTAAAGTATTTATTTCTGTACTAAAAATCATGAAATGTAT
>NW_022312326.1:0-10394 GCF_002776525.5 Piliocolobus tephrosceles | reverse complement strand
CTCGGGAAGGGGAACATCACACACTGGGGCCTATCATGGGGAGGGGGAGGGGGGAGGGATTGCATTGGGGAGTTATACCTGATATAAATGATGAATTGATGGGTGCTGACGAGTTGATGGGTGCAGCACACCAACATGGCACATGTATACATATGTAACAAACCTGCACGTTATGCACATGTACCCTAGAACTTAAAGCATAATAATAAAAAAAAAAAACAATTTATACATGAGGAAACTAAAGCAAAAGGAGGTAAGAATATTTTCCAAGTCATTGAGCTCCTAATAGTGAAGCCAGGATTTGAACTCAATGTAGTTAGGTAATGCTGCCTCATTTTATAAATAAATATATTTAACATATTAAATATATATTGTATATTATTAAATACATAAAATTCATTAAATCTGTTATATAAATATATATTACATAATTTTTTTTTGAGACAGAGTCTCACTCCGTTGCCCAGGCTGGAGTGCAGTGGCACCATCTTGGCTCCTTGCAACCTCTGCCTCCCAGGTTCAAGTGATTCTCATGCCTCAGCCTCCCAAGTAGCTGGAATTAGAGGCGTGTGCCATGACTCCCAGCTAGTTATATAAATATATTCATATTAAACATTTATATTAAATATATTATACTGATACATTTATTATTTATATTACATAGAAATATATTAAATATATAAATGTTTCTATTAAACATATTTCTATTAAATATTCATATATATACTTACATCTAATGTTTAAAAAACCTTTGTAAAATTAACTGGCTTGAAAACTTTTTAGTAGGCCACATTTTTCTTTCTCAGAGTTGCTTCCTCACACCCTCTTCCTGACTCAGACTTTATCTCCAAAGAATCTAAACAGGCAACATGCCACATCATCCCATATATGTGAATCACGTTTCTCAAGAAGAACTAAATCACCTTTTGAACAAGGACCATATTAGGATGGAAACTTGGTTCTAGTCTCTCTTTTGCATGTTATTGTATTGATCCTGAAATTTAAGGAATAAAAATGGAGAGAAGACAGACTAAAAGAACAGAAAGAGGAGAGTAGACCAATGAAGAAGAGAAAGGTCAGTGGAAGGGATAAGGACATGTAAGGAAGACCTGTCAGCCTCAAGATAAATTTAGTAACTGCTAATTATCTAAAGTCAGTGACTTGAGTGGTTAAAGAATAGGCTGGACATCAAATAAATATATGTTATTCTCTCTCCCATAAATAAGCAGTCTTGAAAAGAGCCCTTCACCCAATGAACAACCTTTTGTTAATTTTATTGACAGCGTGGCAAGGACACCTGAAGATCAGAGAATAAGACTCCAGCTGGAGCCTACACAGAACCAACCCACAAGGGAGATCAGTGTATCAATACAACTGGAGCCATCACCTTCCATCGCTGAGGAAATGCAGTAGGAAATGTTAACGGTTTGGGTCCCAACACACTCCATATTTAGAGCATTTTTTTGTTTTGTTTTTTGAGATGGAGTCTCACCCTGTCACCTAGGCTGGAGTGCAGTGGCACTGCATCGGCTCACTGCAACCTCCGTCTCCTGGGTTCAAGTAATTCTCTTGCCTCAGCCTTCCAAATAGCTGGGATTACAGGCACCCACCACCATGCCCAGCTAAGTTTTTTATATTTTTAGTAGAGATGGGGTTTCACCATGTTGGCCAGTCTGGTCATGAACCTCTGACCTCAGATGATCTGCTCGCCTGGGCCTCCCAAAATGCTGGGATTACAGGCATGAGCCACCGTGCAGCCAATATTTAGAGCATTTTTAAAGAACTCCCCAACTGTGGCTTGATGGTAGGTATCTAAATATCTACAGATTTTAATTGCAAGCAACATAAGTTCTAATTTCATTAGTTTAAACATATATATATGCATGTACATATATATATTTTACATATAAACATAAAAATAAATGTAGTAAATATATAGCTGTATATATATATGTGTCTATATAACTATGTGTCTATAAAACTATATACCATAATACTACACTCATTCATTTCATGTTTAAACAATTCTTATTTTTTAATTAGGCTCAGACAGAGTTCAAAACAGAGCAGTGTACATCTTTTTCCTCTCAAAGTCAGAATAAAATGGCCTAAAATGAATGCAGTAAATATGTGTACGTGTGTGTGTCAATAGATGGAACTGTGTAAAAACAAGCAATTTGAAAAATTATGTGTGTTCCATTCAGAATATAATACTTATGTAAATGAATATTCTCAAAACAATATTACATATTGTTTATGGGAATATATGAAATAAAATTATGAAGATATGAACTAGATGGATGCAAACCTAATTTACATGAGTGATGATGGCCTCTGGAGAGGAGGAAGATTAGATTGGGAAGGGCACACACCAGCCTTCGATTTCATCTATTTTATTAAAAAAAGTAATTACCTGAAATAAATTAAAACAGTTGCTTATTCTGGATGGTAGATGCCTAGATGTTTATATATTTACTTACTTGAAAAAATACGGAATAATATTAATGAAAAAAAACAAAGGTAGGAGATATGTAACCCAACAACAAAGATAAGAACTATCTCATCCAAAGGAGCCACCAAAACCCAATGAAATTATAAAATTACAAATCAAAAAAGAAGAATAGGAGTGGACTGGAGAGAAAATCATCAGGATAGTTAATTATATAACTGCTGATGAAACAGCTGGACCATTGGACCCCAACTACGCTCCTTGATAAAAGAACTGTCAGCACTTCATAGGGAGGTCTAGGCTGCAGTGAGCTGAGATTGTGTCACTACATTCCAGCCTAGACAACACAGTGAGGACCTGTCTCAAAAAAAAAAAAAAAAAAAAAAGTGAAAAAAATTCAACACTTCATATATACAGAGAAAATGCTAAATGTTTCCAGAGACAGAACTAGGTTGCTTATAAAGAAAGATGAGAAGATTAACATCAGTCTTTTAGCAAGAGCATTGGATGCTGAAAGATAACATAGTCATGATTTCCAAGAGCACAGAAAAAATAAATTTTAATATAAAATTATCTACCCATCCAATCTATAAATGAGATGTGAGTACAAAGAAAATACACCCTTTTAGAAGCACAAAAACTTGCTAATTTTACTACCAATGCTTCCTATGCTAAAAAAAAAAAAAAAAAAAAAAAGCAGAAAATAGTTCTTGATGAGAAATGCAAAAAATAAAATAATTGAGCAATATGGAGTTTAAACTTAGAAAATAACAACAGAAGATCCATTAGTCTGAGATGTTTGGATGATTCTCCTTCTAGCAATTTATTGACATGTGATACATGATTTAAGGATGTAAAGATATATGATTATATTATCTATTTTCACTATCAGTTCAAATACTTCTTGGTACTGCAGTGAATAAAATTTGCTATGTAAGCCTAATACTTACATTCACTAATACTGTAAATGCAGATTTTAAAATAGTATTTAAATTTTAAAATTACCTTTATACAAAGCATAACATATTTACTTTTTGCAGAACAATGTAAATGTTATATGGTTGGACAATGCAAAATCATGTACCTAAGTTGGTAGGCAGAAGTAAAATGGAGCAAAAATATGAGTGGTAAGTTTCTCAACTCTCATAGCAGGGAGTTCATAATTCCATATGAAGTCAATAAATCAAGAACTATAAGTAATGGTATATAATTAAAAATCATAATCAAAAGAAGATAAAAATTCTATACATGCTTGTATCTGAAGATTGAGGAAGGGAGGCTTTTATTTGTAACTTTAGATCCTTATAATTTAAAAATGTTCCCATGGTAAATGCAATATAAAACAAAAAAAATTTAAAGAGTTTTACTTTAAAGAAGATAGAGAATTTTTCTTCTAGAAATACAATAGACTAAATAATCTGAAGTCTCTCCCATTACATTACAATTGGATTGCAGATATATCATACAACCATTGCTGAATTTTTAAGGAAACAAGATGAATCTTTAAATGATAACAACAGCAAAAAAACATATCCTAAGTTCTGAAAGGTGGGCTGAAGGCAAAACACTAAAGCTGGAGTTGCTTGGGGCTCTAACAATAGAACTGAGATCAGGAGATTAAATTATGGAATAAGGAGTAATTGAAGCTAAGAATCAATTATTAGGATAGACCCTTCACATCCATGGTTGGTAACACTCAGTAGCTCTTAGAAATGCATTCAGATCTTCTCTGAAGGAAATGTTCCAAATTTGCACTCTAAGAATTCTCAAACATTAAATTCAATCAAATATGAGCTAACAACCCCAAATTACCAAACGGTTCATTTATTTAAAAAGCCCCTTACAGTTATAAATTATATACTTATAATTTATAAATTATAGCATTATATTGTGGGGTTAACAACATATGTAGATTTAAAATATATCACAACAATAACACAAAGAATGGGGGTACGAATTGTGTTGTGGCACATTCTCATGTTTTATATGAAGTAGTGAAACTGACTCTAAGTAGATTGTAATAAGTTTATTGTACTTATAATCTCTAGTGTAAATATAATATATACATAAAACACACCAAAGGTATACATGAAAAGCCCTTAGATGAAACTAAAATTTTGAAAATGTTCTGTTAACCCAAAAGAAAGCAAGAAAGGAGAAACAGAAAACTGATTGAATGAATCGACTACAAAATGGTGGATTAAACCTGATAAAATAATAATTATATTAAAAATAAATCGACTAAACACCACAATTAAAAGGCAGCAATTTTCCAACTGGGTAAAAATGTAGGGCCCAACCATACGTTATCTTATATGAGAGATATAATTTAAGTGTAAGTCACAGATGGATTAAAAATTTAAAAAGGGAAAGTGATTTACCATGTAAAATGTAAATATAAGAAAGGTAGTAATATATCAATGTAAGATAAAGTAAACTTCAAGACAAGAAATAGAGTCATTTTATAATAAAAAGGTTGATTCTTTAGGAATACATAACAATAAAAATGTGTGAAATCTGATAACACAGATTCAAAATATAAGCAAGAACTGAGAAATCTAAAGGGAAAAATAGAGAAATTCAGGATAATAGAAAATTGTAACATCTTTTTCTCAGTAATTGATTAAACAACTAGAGAGAGAAAAGGCAAAACAAAATGATATTTATAGAATGCTACATCCAACAACAGCAGTTGGAACGCACATTTGTTTCAAGTGCAAAATGAAAAGTTCACCAAGATTGATATGTTGTATCATAAGTCTCAATAAATTAAGAAAAATGGAAATTTGATAGAATACCTGTCACCACAGAGGAATTAGAAGTCAATGACAATAAGACATCTCAAAAATCCCCAAGTATCTGGAAATTAAACTTTGCTGATCTCAATAATTCATGGCTCAAAAAAATTACAAAGGAAGTTAGATAATATTTGTAACTGAATAATAATTCCAACATCAAAATTTGTGAGATAAAGCTAAAACAGTTTTTAGAGGGAAAGGTATACTAATATTTAATAACAATGATATGTTTCCTACTCTATTCTATTCACCTAAAGTGAATAGAAAAAGAAAAACAAAATAAACCAAAAGAAGGAGGAAAAAATAATAAAGGCCAGAACTCGGCAAAATGGAAACAAGATTAACAGATGGAATTAACTAAGCTAAAATGTGGTTCTTTGAAATATGCTTTTAAAAAAATCATAAACCTCTAGCAGCATCAATCATAGAAAAAGAGAGAAAGCACAAATTATAAATGATAGACTAAATAGATAAATAGACTCAGTATGGAGAAGATTTTAAAAGGAACAACTTCATTGTAAAATAATTGACAACTTAGATGAAATAGACAAACTTCTTAAAAATACACCTTTTCAAAATTGGCACAAGAAAATTAGAAAAAATGAAAAGCTAAAATATACATATATTAAAGGAATTAAATTCATAATAAAAAATGTCTCCATAAAGAAAACTTCTGTCTCAGGTAGATTAACTGGTCATTCTATAATTTAAGGCAGAAATACCAATTTATATGTTTAGAAAATAGAGAAAATATGTACACCTCTACACGTTATGAGACCAACATAGCTTTATCACCAAAATCTGACAGACATTTCAAAAAAGAAAAATTCAAATTAATATTTTTCAAGAACCTCAATGCACACAAAATATTTGCACACTAAATTCATAATGTGTTAAAAAGATAATGCATCATGAAGAAACGTAGTTTGTCCAGCCAATGGAAGATTGGTTTAACAGTTGAAAATCAATCAGTGTAATTCACTATATTCATTAACTAAAGGAGAAAAATTACATGAGCATCTCAATAAATGCAGGAAAATATGACAAATTTGAATACTCTGTCATCATTTTAAAACTCTCAGTGAACTTACAATAGAAAGAAACATCAATCAGATAATGCGTATTTACAAAAACCCTACTGTTACCAGCATATTTGGTGATAGAATATTGAAATCTTTTACCCTAAGATCAAGACAGATCATAGCAATTTTATTCAATATTTTACTAGAGGTGCAAGCCAGTACAACAATGTAAGTAAAAGTATATTTTTTAAAAACCTCAGATATTGAAAAGGGAGAAGTAAAATCATCTTTATTTTCAGACAGCCTGCCAATGTAATCTACAGATCTCTACTAGAAATAATATATGTAGTAGACAGACATTGAGTGGCACTTATGATTTGTACCTCCTGGTGTTCACATCCTTATGTAATTCACTATTCCTATGGGCCAACTCCCTGGCTTGCTTCCAGCCAATAGAGTACGTCAAAGATTTGGGATGCCACCCTTGACTACATTACATTATATGACTGGTGAAGGGTGCCATTTCCATGATTACATTATGTTATATAGACTCACTGCGGAGTCTTTCTTTTCATTGCTGGATTTAAAGAAGCAAGATTATATGAATTCTATAGCCAAAAGGAAAGGAATGCCACTACCAACCCTGAAAACAGAGGAGCAGATCCTTCCCCAGGTATGCCTCTAGATGAGAGCACAGTTCCAGTCAAGACCTTAATTGTCACCTTGGGAGACACTAAGCAGAAGCCCTAGCTAAACTTTGCATGGGCTCCAACCCACATAAACTGTAAGAAAAGAAATGTGTGTTGTTTTAAGCCACTGAACTGTAGTGATTTGTTATGCAGCATAGAAAATGAATACAATGTACACTTAGCAATGTCTCAGAAGATAGGACAATTTGCAAATTTCAATTAGATTGACAGATAGATAGACACATATGCAGCAAGCAAGTGGAAAATGAAATTTACAACTATTTCACAATAACAAACAAAATAAAATGTTTAGAAATAAACTTAACCAAATGTATGGAAACCTTCCATAATAAAAACAACACAACTATACTGGGACAAATTTTAAATATTATACACTATGCTTATGCATTGAAAGACTTTCTTTTGTTAAGATCCAGTATGTTCAAATTGATCCATCGATTAAATAAAATCCCAAGCAAAATATCGGCAAGCTTTTATTTTGTTGGTAGAAATTAACAAGCTGATTCTAAAATGCATAAAGGATACATCAAACTACAACTATATTGTATCTAGAAAAAAGTGTAGGAGAATAGTCCCTCAACCCTAATTATGCACAAATTTCTTAGAGTATATTCAAGAGACACTAAGTATAAAATAAAATAAGTTCAATTTCATCTAAATTAAAATTTTCTGCTCACTAAAATGAAACATTAAGATGAAAACGCAAGCCACAGACTGGGAGAAAATATTCACAATTTATATATTTGACAAAGGATTTGTATGCAGAATATACAAATAACTTTTCTAAATCCTTAACAAAAAAGAAAACAATTAATATTGTTTTCCTGATTAATAATGGGGGAAAGACTTGAACGTCACAATAGAAGATGCTCAATTGGCCAAAAAGAGAAGATATACACATGGCGAATAAAAATAAAAATGTGTTCAACACCACTCAAAAACAGGGAAGTGTAAGCTGAAACTAAAGTGAGGTAACATTCCACACTGACTACAATGGCTAAAATTAAAAACGAATAACCCCCAGGGTGGCAAGAATGTGAAGCAAACAGTACACACACAGTTGGGAGTCTGAACTGGTACATCTACTTAAGAAAACTATTGATTTCAACTTATCAAGTTGAATATTCACCTACTGTACGACACTGCAATTCCACTCCTAGGTATTAGCTAATGGGAAATGAAAATATGTCAAAAATTACATACAGCAATGTTCAGAGCAGCTTTATTCATAATAGGAAAGAAATGGTAAAAACCCAAAAGTCTATTAATAGGAAAATAGATTTTTAAAAGCTGGCTTACATTTGTACAAAGGAATACACCTCAGCAGCATAAAAAACTGAAATACTGGCTGGGTGTGGTGGCTCATGCCTATAATCCCGTAATACAAGCACTTTGGGAGGCCGAAGTGGGTGGATCACGACGTCAGGAGTTCAAGACCAGCCTGGTCAACGTGGTGAAACTCCGTCACTACTAAAAATACAAAAATTAGCTGGGCATGCTGGCTGGTGCCTGTAATCTCAGCTACTTGGGAATCTGAGGCAGAAGAATCACTTGAACACAGAAAGTGGAGGTTGCAGTGAGCCGAGACCATGCCATTGCACTTCAGCCTGGGTGACAGAGTGAGACTCTGTCTCTAAATAAATAAATAAACAAATAAACTGAACCACTGATACATGCAGCTGCATGAATGACTTTCAGATATATTTATGAAAAAATAAGGCAGACACAAAAGTGTGTAGATGTTCTAATTTGATTTAGATTATGTTCATGAATAGATAAAACTAATTTAAGGTGATCAAAATCAAGACTGGCTTATCTACAGGTGGGGAAATTGACCAGAAATCAGAACAAAAAAAACTTTCTGGGGTGAAGAACATGTATATATTAAGTTGGAGGTCAGTTCACAGATACATAACTTTATCAAAGATTGACAAATTATATAGTTAAGATCTGTGCATCTGTGCATCTCACAGTTCTAACAGTGTAATCAAAAAAAAAAATTAAGAAAGTAAGAAGGAAATATAACAACATAAGAAAAAATTATCAGGAAAAACAAATTATACATTTAGACATGGAGACTGCATGTTATTATATATGATATATATGTAAATTACACCTACAATGTAATATGTAATATTCATATTATATAAAGAGAAATATAAATGTAAAGAAATCCATATTTAGACATACTTTAGTGAAATTAATCTCAAAGAAAGGAGAAGATATCAAAAAGAAAAGGGATATACAGATCTTCTACAAGGTAAAACAATTAGACTGAGAGTCATCAAGTTTTTTCGAAACACTGAAATCCAGAAGAACATAGAATAATATCTTCAATGTGCTGAGAATTAAAACTCTCAACCTAGTACTATAGAGCCACTGAACTTTTCTCTCATAACTTTTCTTTTAAATAAAGACATTTTCAGTTAAACAAAAGTGGGATAGAAAAAGAGGGATGTCACCCATATTCATTTATGTAGTTATACCTTTGGTACTCAAGTATACAAGCCCTGTGTAAGAAGTGATACTTAAGAGTTTGCGCTCGGGGGCGGAGCAAGATGGCCGAATAGGAACAGCTCCAGTCTCCATGTCCCAGCGCGAGCGACACAGAAGACCGGTGATTTCTGCATTTTCAACTGAGGTACTGGGGTCATCTCACTCGGGAGTGCCAGACAATCCGTGCGGGTCAGCTGCTGAAGCCTGACCAGGAAGAGCTGAAGCAGGGCGAGGCATCACCTCACCTGGGAAGCGCGAGGGGGAAGGGAGTCCCTTTTCCTAGCCAGGGGAACTGAGACACACAACACCTGGAAAATCGGGTAACTCCCACCCCAATACTGTGCTATAACACCGGCACACCGGAGAATATATCCCACACCTGGCCGGGAGGGTCCCACGCCCACGGAGCCTCCCTCCTTGCTAACACAGCAGTCTGCGCAATCTAACCGCAAGGCAGCAGTGAGGCTGGGGGAGGGGCGCCCGCCATCGCTGAGGCTTAAGTAGGTAAATAAAGCCGCTGGGAAGCTCCAACTGGGTGGAGCTCACAGCAGCTCAAGGAAACCTGCCTGTCTCTGTAGACTGCGCCTCTGGGGACAGGGCTCAGCTAAAGGAGCAGAAGCCTGTGCAAACGCGAACGACTCTGTCTGACAGCTTTGAAGAGAGCAGTGGATCTCCCAACACGGAGGTTGAGATCTGAGAAGGGGCAGTCTGCCTGCTCAAGTGGGTCCCTAACCCCTGAGTAGCCTAACTGGGAGACATCCCCCACTTGGGGCAGTCTGACACCCCACACCTCACACGGTGGAGTACACCCCTGAGAGGAAGCTTCCAAAGCAAGAATCAGACAGGTGCACTCGCTGTTCAGCAATATTCTGTCTTCTGCAACCTCTGCTGCTGATACCCAGGCAAACAGGGTCTGGAG
>NW_022312321.1:0-2269 GCF_002776525.5 Piliocolobus tephrosceles | reverse complement strand
ATATATATATATATATATATATATATGGAAGAGATGTGTGTCTGTCACTTCTGAGCGAAAGCTCTAAAAGACAGGATGTGGGCCGGGCGCAGTGGCTCACGCCTGTAATCCCAGCACTTTGGGAGACCGAGGCAGGTGGATCATGAGGTCAGGAGATCGACACCATCCTGGCTAACACGGTGAAACCCCATCTCTACTAAAAATACAAAAAATTAGCCAGGCATGGTGGCGGGCGCCTGTAGTCCCAGCTACTTGGGAGGTTGAGGCGGGAGAATGGTGTGAACCCAGGAGGCGGAGCTTGCAGAGCCGAGATGGTGCCACTGCACTCCAGCCTGGGTGACAGAGTGAGACTCCATCTAAAAAAAAAAAAAAAGATGGGACAGGGTTTGCTTGGGTCTCATTTCCCTTTGGCCACAGTGACAGTTGATGTTGCAGTTAGAAGTCAGGCAATGGAAGCAGAGCCCCAGCCTCCTGCAGTGGACATGCAGTGTGAGTGAGAAATCCATCTGAGTTTTTGAGATTGTTACTGCAGCATTGCTCACCTATCCTGACAGTTGTGCAGTCATTTCAGACCTTTGGATTCTTTTTTTTCAAGAGAAGCCAGAAATCCAGATTTTTTGTAAAAAAAATACATATATATATATAAAGTTTTATAGTGAATTCAAATTGTAGGAAAAAAACATCCAGCAGACAGGTAAAAAAAAATATACTTATGGGCCATTGGTTTCCTACCTGTGTCCTAGGTACTGGATAACACTGTGAAAAACCATAACAGGCACACTCCTTATCTCATGGAACTTACAGCTGAATAGAGGAAATAAATACTAGATAAAAGAAACACAAAAATTGGCCGGGCGCGGTGGCTCACACCTGTAATCCCAGCACTTTGTGAGGCTGAGGCGGGTGGATCACCTGAGGTCAGGAGTTTGACACCAGCCTGGCCAACATGGTGAAACCCCATCTTTACTAAAACTAGAAAAATTAGCCAGGTGCGGTGGCATGTGCCTGTAATCCTACCTACTCGGGAGGCTGAGGCAGGAGAATTGCTTGAACCTGGGAGGTGGAGGTTGCAGTGAGCTGAGATGGCGCCACTGCACTCCAGCCTGGGCAACACAGTGAGACTCTGTCTCAAAGGAAAAAAAAAAGAAACACAAAAATAATAATTTATTCTTGTGACAAACACTGCAAAGCAGTGGTACAGGGTACAATGAGAGCTATATGAAGGGTATTAAGCTAGAGATGGGTCAGGAAAGGCTTCACCGGGAGACAAGAAGGACTTAGCCAGATGAAGGAATAGCAGTGGGATTGGGAGCAGGTGATGATGGGCCAGGTGAAGGGCCCTGAGTGGGGAAGTAGGGACTCTGATCTTTATCCTAACAATGAATTTGAGGAGCTCCAAGAAGTTTAGCATAGCTGGAATTCCAAGTAAAAGAGATGTGGCGTGAGTGCTAAATCTTTGTAGGCTGTGGAGAATAGTCTGGACTTTAGCCTAAGAGTAATAGGGAGGCCATTGAATGATTCTTAGCAAGAGAATGTTGTATCTGAAGTGGTAGAAAAGTGACATTTATTTAATCATCTGTTCTTTTACTGATTTATTAAACATATCTTTGAGTGTCCACTCTGTGGCAGAAATTGTCCTAATTACAGGAAATGCAAAGATGAATCTGACCCTCAAGGAACTCAGCTTTACTTGAAAGGTGGATGACACATAGACACGGCTATAAATAAAAGTAGAAAGTGGTGTATTCCATCATTCATTCATTCACTTATCTATGCAACCAGTGTTTATTGAGCACTTACACATATGTGCCAGGTACTCTTCGTATATCTTGGTTGTATGTTGAACAAGACATCATGAATCTTATGATTTAGGTCATTTCATAAAACAAAGTTTCCCTCTTTTTCCTCCCTTCCTTCCTCCCTCCCCCACCTCCCTCCCTCCCTCCCTCCCTCCCTTCCTCCTTCCCTCCCCCACCTCCCTCCCTTCCTCCCTCCCTTCCTCCTTCCCTCCCTTCCTTCCTCCATTTCTCTCTCTCTTTCTCTCTCTCTCTCTTTGTGAGGCCGAGGCGGGTGGATCACCTGAGGTCAGGAGTTTGACACCAGCCTGGTCAACATGGTGAAACCCCGTCTTTACTAAAACTAGAAAAATTAGCCGGGTGCGGTGGCTAATTCTCTCTTTCTTTCTTTCTTTCTTTCTTTCTTTCTTTCTTTCTTTCTTTCTTTCTTTCTTTCTTTCTTTCTTTCTTTCTTTCTTCCTTTCCTTTCCTTT
>NW_022312319.1:0-7549 GCF_002776525.5 Piliocolobus tephrosceles | reverse complement strand
CATTGTGATGTATGACTTCATTTCACAGCGTTACACCTTTGTTTTCATGGAACAGTTTGCTAATATTGTTTTCCTTGAACCTGCAGTGGGAAGTCTATAGTGAAAAAAGAAATACACTAAGATAAAACTAGAAAGAAGCTTTCTGAGAAACTGCTTTGTGATGTGTGAATTCATCTCAGAGAATTACATGGTTCTTTTCACTGAGTAGTTTGATAACACTGTTTTCTTTTAATCTGCAATAGGATATTTGGTAGTGCATTGAGGCCTACGGTGAAAAAGGAAATATGCTGAGTTAAAAACTACAAACCATCCTTCTGAGAAACTCCTTTTTGATGCATGATTTCATCTCACAGAGTTACTCTGTTCTTTTCATTGAGAAGTTTGCTAACATTATTTTCTTGGAATCTGCAATTTGATATTTCAGAGTACATTGGAGCTTATGGTGAGAAAGGAAATATCCTCATATGAAAACTAGAAAGAAGCTTTATGAGAAAACTACTTTGTGACGTGTTAATTCATCTCACAGTGTTACACTGTTCTTTTCTTGGATCTGTTTGTAGCACTGTTTTTAGGGAATCTGAGAAGGGATATTATGGATTGTAGTGAAGCCTATCATGACAAAGGGAGTGTCTTCATATAAAAATTAGAAAGAAGCTTTCTGAGAAAGATCTTTGTGATGTGTGAATTCATCTCACAGAATTATAGCTCTATTTTCATTGGGAAATTTGCTAATACTGTTTTGGTGGAATCTTCAATAGGATATTTGGGAGCACATTGAAGCCTATGGTGACAAAGGTATTAACCTCAGACAAACACCAAAAAGAAGCTGACTGAGAAACTACTTTGTGATTTGTGAATTCACCTCACAGAGCTACACCTCTATTTTCATGGAGCAGTTTGCTAACACTGTTTTTGTGGAATCTGCAAAGGGAGATTTGGGAGTACATTCAGGCCTACAGTGAGAAATGAAATATCCTCAGATAAAAACTAGAAGGAAGCTTTCGGAGAAACTGCTTTGTGACGTGTGAATTCAACCCACAGAGTTACACTGTACTTTGCATTGAGAAGTTTGCTTACACTGTTTTCTTGGAATCTGCACTCTGATATTTCTTAGCACATTGAAGCTCATGGTAACAAAGGAAATATACTCATAGATAAACCAAAAAGAAGCTTTCTAAGAAACTGCTTTGTAATGTGTGAATTCAACTCACAGAGTTACACCATCCTTCTCATTTAATAGTTTGATAACACTGTTATTGTGGAATCTGCTATAGGATATTTGGGAGTGTATTGAAGCCTAAGGTGGCAAAGTATATATCCTCATAGACAAAGGAAAAGGAAGCTATCTGAGAAACTGCTTTGTGTTGTGTGAATTCCTCTCACAGTGTTACACTATTGGTTTCATCGAGCAGTTTGCTAACTCTGTTTTCTTGGAATCTTAAAAGGGATATTTTGGAGTGCATTGAAAATTATGGTAACATAGGAAACGTCCTCATAGAAAACATAGGAAGAATCTTTCTGAGAAACCACATTGTGATGTGTTAATTCATCTCACAGAGTTACATGATTCTTTTCATGGATCACTTTGGCAGCACTGTTTTTGGGGAATCTGCAAAGGGATATTTGGGAGCGCATTGAGGCCTATGCTGAAAAACGAAATATCCTTAGATAAAAAAGAGAAAGTAGCTTCCTGAGAAATTACTTTGTAACGTGTGAATTCATCTCACAGAGATACAAAATTCTTTTCATGAATCATTATGGTAGCACTGTTTTTGGGGTATTGGAGGAGGGATATTTTCGATCTCATTGAAACCTATGGTGACAAAATAAATATCCTCAGATAAAAACTAGAAAGAAGCTTTCTGAAAAATCTGTATTGTGATATGTGAGTTCATCTCACAGAGTTACACCGTTCTTTCCAGAGAGCAATTGGCTAGCACTGTTTTCGTGGAATTTGCAAAGGGATATTCGGGAGTGCATGGAGGCCTACGGTGAAAAAGAAACTCTCCTCGGATAAAAGCTAGAAAGAAACGTTCTGAGAAACTGTTTTGTGATGTGTGTATTCATCTTGCTGAGTGACCTGTTCTTTTCATTAAGTAGTTTGCTAACACTGTTTTCATGAAATCTGCGAAGGTATATTTGAAAGAGCATTGAAGCTTAAGGTGACAAAGGAAATACCCTCATACAAAACTAAATGAAGCTTTGTGAGAAACCATTTTATGATATATTAATTCTTCCCACTAAGTAAATGATTTTTTTCTGTATCAGTTTGGTAGCACTGTTTTGGGGAATCTGAGAAGGGATATTTTGGATTGCATTGAAGCCTATGGTGACAAAGGAAATATCCTCAGATAAAAACCAGAAAGAAGCTTTCTGAGAAACTGCTTTGTGATGTGTGAGTTCATCTTACAGAGTTACACCATTCTTTTCATTGTGCAGTTTGATAACACTGTTTTCGTGGAATATAAAATAGGATATTTTGGAGTGCCTTGAAGCCTATGGTGACAAAGGAAATATCCTCTGACATAAACCAAAAGGAAGCTTTCTGTCAAACTGCTTTGTGATGTGTGAATTAGTCTCACAGAGTTACACCATTCTTTTTATTGAGAAGTTTGCTAACACTTTATTCATGGTATCTGCCATGAGATATTCTGGAGCACCTTGAAGAATATAGTGAACAAGGAAATATCCTCAGATAAAAACTAGAAAGAAACTTTCTGAGAAACAACTTTGTGATGTGTGAATTCATCTTACAGAGATACACTGTTCTTTTCATGGATCAGATTGGTAGCACTGTTTTTGGGAAATCAGAGAAGGGATATTATAAATGGCATTGATGCCTATGCTGACAAAGGAAATATCCTCAGATGAAAACTAAAATGAAGCTTTCTGAGAAACTGCTTTATGATATGTGATTTTATCTCACTGAATTACACTGCTCTTTTCACTGAGTAGTTTGATAACACTGTTTTCGTGGAATCTGCTATGGGATATTTCGGAGTGTATTGAAGCCTATGGTGACAAAGGAAATATCCTCATGTAAAATCTAGAAAGAAGCGTTCTGAGAAACCGATTTGTGATTTGTTAATTCATTTCACAAAGTTACAAGTTTCTTTTCATGGAACATTTTGGTAGTATTGTTTATGGGAAATCTCAGAATGGATATTTGGGATCGCATTGAAGCATATGGTGACAAAGGAAACATCCTCAGGTAAAAACTAGAAATAAGTTCTCTGAGAAAGTTCTTTCTGAAGTATCAATTCCTCTTCACAGAATTTCACCTGCCTTTTCATGGAGAAATTTGCTAACACTGTTTTCGTGGAATCTGCAAAGGGGCATTTGGGAGCACATTGAGGCCTACAGTGAAAAAGGAAATATCCGCAGATAAAAACCAGAAAGAAGCTTTCTGAGAAACTGCTTGGTGACGTGTGAGTTCATCTGACAGATTACACCATTCTCTTAATTGAGCAATTTGATATCACTGTTTTCATGGAATCTGCAATAGGATATTTGGGAGTGCTTTGAAGCTTGCAGTGACAAAGGATATATCCTCAGATAAAAACCAAAATAAGTTTTCTGTGATACTGCTTCATTGAGGAATATGGTGAAAAAGTAAATATCCTCAGATAAAAACTAGAAAAAAGTTTTCTGAGAAACAGGTTTGTGATGTGTGAATTCATCTCACAAAGATACACCAATCTTTTCATGGATCAGTTTGATTGATCTGTTTTTGGGGAATCTGAGAAGGGATATTTTTTGATTGCTTTGAATCCTATGGTGACAAAGGAAATATCCTCAGATAAAAACTAGAAAGAAGCTTTCTGAGAAAGCTCTTTTTTGATGTCTGAATTCACCTCACAGCGTTACACCTTTCTTTTCGTGGAGCAGTTTGCTAATACTTTTTCATTTTATCTGCAAAGGGATGTTTGGGAGCTCATTGAGGCCTATGGTGGAAAAGGAAATATATTCTGACAAAAACGAGAAAGAAGCTTTCTGAGAAACTGCTTTGTGAGGTGCCAATTCATCTTGCAGAGTTACATCATTCATTTCATCGAGCAGTTTGATAACACTGTTTCCGTGGAATCTGCAATAGGGTATTTGGGAGCACAATGAAGACTATGTGACAAAGGAATTGCCCTCAGATAAAAACCAAAAGAACTTTTCTATGAAACAGCTTTGTGATGTGTGAATTCATCTCACAGAGTTACACCATTTTTTCCATGGCGCAGTTTTGTAGCACAGTTTTTGTGGAATCTGGAATCTGAGAAGGGATATTCTGGTTCGTGTTTAAGCCTATGGTGACAAAGGAAATATCCTCAGATAAAAACTAGAAAGAAAGTTTCTGAGAAACTTCTTTGTGATGTGTGTATTCATTTCACAGAATAACATCTTTTTTTTTCATGGAGCAGCTTTCTAACACTGTTTTTGTGTAGTCTCCAAAGGGAGATTTTGGAGCGAGTTGAGGCCTATGCTGAAAAAGGAAATATCTTCACATTAAATCTGGAAGGAAACTGTCTGAGAAACTGCTCTGTGACTTGTGAATTTATCTGACAGAGTTACACTGTTCTTTTCATTGAGAAGTTTGCTGACAGTTTTGTCATGGAATCTGCAATAGGATATTCAGGAGTGCATTGAGGAACATGGAGAAAAAAGAAATATCCTCAGATAAAAACTAGAAAGAAGCTTTCTGAGAAACTGCTTTGTGATGTGTGAATTCATCTCATAGAATCACACCACTCTTTTCATGAGAAGTTTGGTAGCACTGTTTTTGGGGAATCTGAAAAGGCATATTTTGAATTACATTGAGGCCTTTGGTGACAAAGGAAATATCCTCAGATAAAAACTAGAAAGAAGCTTTCTGAGAAACTGCTTTGTGATGTGTGAATTCATCTCACATAGTTACAGGATTCTTTTCTTGGAGCAGTTTGCTAACACTGTTTCGGTGGAATCTGCAGTAGGATATTTTGGAGTGCATTGATGCCTAGCATGAGAAAGGAAATATCCTCAGCAAAACCCAAAAAGAATGCTTCTGAGAAACTTCTCTGTGATGCGTGAATTCCTCTAACAGGTTTACACCTTTCTTTTCATTTAGCAGTTTTCTAATACCATTTGTGTGGAATCTGCAAAGAGATATTCACGAGCGTGTTGAGGACTATAGTGGAAAAGGAAATATCCCCAGACAAAAACTAGAAAGAAGCTTTCTGACAACCTGCTTGGGGGTTTGTGAATTGATCTCATAGAGTTACATGATTCTTATCATGGAGCAGTTTGGTAGCACTTTTTTTGGGGAATATGAAGAGGCATATTTGGGTTGCATTGAAGCCTATGATGAAAACGAATTATCCTCATATGAAAAGTAGAAAGAAGCGCTCTGAGAAACCGCTTTGTGATGTGTGAATTCAACTCAGAATTACATGATTCTTTTCTTGGATCAGTTTGGTAGCACTGTTTTTGGGGGAATCTGAGAAGGGATATTTTGAATTGCATTGAAGCCTATGGTGACAAAGGAAATAATCTCAGTTAAAAAGTAGAAATAAGCTTAATGAGAAACTGCTTTGTGATGTGTGAATTCTTCTCACAGACTTGCACGATTCTTTTCTTGCAGCAGTTTGCTAACACTATTTTCAAAGAATCTGTAATGGGATATTTGGGAGTGCATTGAAGTGTATGGTGACAAAGCAAATATCCTCAGATAAAAAGCCATAAGAAGGTTTCTTTGAAACTGCTTTGTGATGTGTGAATTCATCTCACAGTTGCACGGTTCTTTTCATTGAGAAGTTTCCTAACCCTTTCATCATAGAATCTGCAATGGGATATTCCAGAGCACATTGAGGAATATGGTGAAAAAGAAAATATCCTAAGATAAAAATTAGAAAGAAGCTTTCTGGGAAACAGCATTGTGATGTGGGAATTCATCTCACAGAGTCACATCATTCTTTTTTTTGGAGCAGTTTAGTAGTACTGTTTTTGGGGAATCTGAGAGGGGATATTTTGGATCACATTGAAGCCTATGGTGACAAAGGAAATATCCTCAGATTAAAACTAGAAAGAAGCTTTACGAGAAACATCTTTATGATGTGTGAATCCACCTCACAGAGTTACAGTGTTCTTTCATTGAGAACTTTGCTAACACTTTTTTTGGTGGAATCTGCAATGGTATACTTGAGAACAGATTGAGGAATATAGTGAAAAAGAAAATACCCTAAGATAAAAACTAAAAAGAAACTTCCTGAGAATTAGCTTTCTGATGTGGGAATTCATCTCACAGAGTTACACCATTCTTTTCATGGAACAGTTTAGTAGCACTGTTTTTTGGGAATCTGAGAGGGGATATTTTGGATCACATTGAAGCCTGTGGTGACAAATGAAATATCTTCAGATTAAAACTCGAAAGGAGCTTTCTGAGAACCTGCTTTGCAATATGTGAATTCGTCTTACAGTGTTACACCATTGTTTTCATTGAGCAGTTTGGTGACATTCTTCTCGTGGAATCTGCAGTATGATATTTGAGTGCACATTGAGTCCTGTAGTGAAAAATATTCTCAGTAAAAACTAGATACAAGCTTTCTGAGAAAATGCTTTGTGATTTGTGAATTCATCTTACAGAGTTACACAGTTCTTTTCAATCAGCAGTTTGATAACACTGTTTTCATGGAATCTGTAATACTATATTTGGAGGCACTTTGAAGCCTACATTGACAAAGGAAATATCCTCAGATTAACACCAAAAGGGAGCTTTCTAGAAACTGCTTTGTTATGTGTGAATTCATCTCACAGAGTTACACTATTCTTTTCATTTTGAAGCTTGCTAACACATTTGTCTTAGAATCTGCAATGGGATATTTGGGAGCGCTCTGAGGAATATGGTGAAAAAGAAAATATCCTCAGATAAAAGTTAGAAAGAAACTTTCTGAGAAAAAGGTTTGGGATGTGTGAATTCACTTCACGGAGTTACACTGTTGTCTTCATTGAGCAGTTTGCTAACACTGTTTTCTTTGAATCTGCAATGTAACATTTTGGAGTGAATTGAATATGATGGTGACAAAGATATATCCTCAGAGAAAACTTAGAAAGAACGTTTCTAAGAAACTGCTTTCTGATTTATGAATTCATGTCACAGAGTTACAATTTTTTTTTTCTTGGATCAGTTTGGAAGAACTCTTCTTGGGGGAATCTGAGAAGGTTTATTTTGTATCATATTGACACCTATGTTGACAAAGGAAATATTCTCAGATAGTAAATAGAAGGAAGATTTCTGAGAAAGTTCTTTGTGATGTGTGAGTTGACCTCACAGAGTTGCACCTTTTTTTTCATGGAGCAGTCTGGTAACACTGTTTGCATGGAATCTGCAAAGGGATATTTGGGAGGGCACTGAGGCCTAGAGTGAAAAGGGAAATATCTTCATAGGAAAACCAAAAAGAAGCTTTCTGAGAAACTGCTTTGTGATGTGTGAATTCATCTCACAGAGTTACACTGTACTTTTCATTTTCATTGAGCAGTCTGATAACACTGGTTTTGTGGAATCTGCAATAGGATATTTGGAGTGCAT
>NW_022312317.1:0-5670 GCF_002776525.5 Piliocolobus tephrosceles | reverse complement strand
CTCTTATTTTTTGAATTTCCAGCTTTTCTGCCCTGCTTCTTCCCCATCTTTGTGGTTTTATCTGTCTCTGGTCTTTGATGATTGTGACGTACTTATGGGGTTTTGGTATAGGTGTCCTTCCTGTTTGATAGTTTTCCTTCTGACAGTCAGGGCCCTCAGCTGTAGGTCTGTTGGAGATTGCCTGACGCCCACTCCAGACCCTGTTTTGCTGGGTATCAGCGGCAGAGGTTGCAGAAGATAGAATATTGCTGAACAGCGAGTGTACCTGTCTGATTCTTACTTTGGAAGCTTCCTCTCAGGTGTGTACTCCACCATGTGAGGTGTGGGGTGTCAGACTGCCCCTAGTGGGGGATGTCTCCCAGTTAGGCTACTCAGGGGTCAGGGACCCGCTTGAGCAGGCAGTCTGTCCCTTCTCAGATCTCAACCTCCGTGTTGGGAGATCCACTGCTCTCTTCAAAGCTGTCAGACAGAGTCGTTTGCATCTGCAGACATTCTGCTGCTTTTTTGTTGTTGTTATTTAGCTGTGCCCTGTCCTCAGTGGTAGAGTCTACAGGGACAGGCAGGTTTCCTTGAGCTGCTGTGAGCTCCACCCAGTTCGAGTTTCCCAGTGGCTTTGTTTACCTACTTAAGCCTCAGCAATGGCGGGCGTCCCTCCCCCAGCCTCGCTGCTGCCTTGCGGTTAGATCACAGACTGCTGTGCTAGCAATGAGGGAGGCTCCGTGGGCGTGGGACCCTCACGGCCAGGTGTGGGATATATTCTCCTGGTGTGCCCGTTTGCTTAAAGTGCAGTATTGGGGTCGGAGTTTCCCGATTTTCCAAGTGTTGTGTGTCTCAGTTCCCCTGGCTAGGAAAAGGGATTCCCTTCCCCCTTGCGCTTCCCAGGTGAGGCGATGCCTTGCCCTGCTTCAGCTCTTGCTGGTCGGGCTGCAGCAGCTGACCAGCAGCGATTGTCCGGCACTCCTCAGTGAGTTGACTCAGTACCTCAGGTGAAAATGCAGAAATCACCGGTCTTCTGTGTCGCTCATGCTGGGAGTTGGAGACTGGAGCTGTTCCTATTCGGCCATCTTGCTCCGCCCCTCCTTCATTATTATTTTATACTTTTCATTTTAGAGACCTGTTATGTTCTTGGTTAAGTTTATTCCTAGGTATATATTTTTGTAGCTATTATAAATGAAATTGCTTTCTCAATTTCTTTTTCATATAATTCACTTTGGTGTATAGAAATGTTGGCTTTGTATCCTGAAACTTAACTAAATTTGTTTATTCTAATAGTTTTTCTGCTGGAATTTTTAGGGTGTCCTATTTGTACAATCATGTCATATGCAAACAGGGACAGCTTCCTCCTTTCCAATTTCTATGCACGTTTTTTCTTTATTTTGCCAGATTACTCTGGTTAAGGCTTCTAGTACTGTGTTGAATAAAGATAATGGAAATGGGCATCTTTGTCCTGTTCTAGAAAAAGTTTTCAACTTTTATGCATTCAGAGAGCTGTGGATTGTCACATATAGCTTTTATTGTGCTGACATATGTTCCTTCTATACCCACTTTGTTGAGGGTTTTTAATCATAAAGAGATATGAAATTTTATCAAATGTGTTTTCAACATCCATTGAAATAATCATATAATTTTTTCCTCGATTCTGTTAATGTAGTAAATTACATTGGGAAAACTGTATATCCACATGCAGAAAAATCAAATTAGATCCCCATCTCTCGTTATATAAAAAATCAACTTTGAATAGACCAACAACTTAAATGTAAGACTAAAAAGTATGAAATGATTTTTAAAAACAGAGGAAATTTTTCACAAACTGGAGTGGGTGAAGAATTTTTGAGTAAGACTCAAAGAACAGACAACCAAAGCAAAAATAGACCACTGAGATTGTATCAAAAGGAAAAGCTTCTGCACAGCAAAGGAAACAATAAAGTGAAGAAACAACCTAAAGAATGGGAGAAGGTATTTTAAAATTATGCATCTGACAAGGAGCTAATGTCTAGAAGATATAAGGAACTCAATAGCATACAAACAACAAAAACAAAAAAAAATCCTATTTCAAAACGGGCCAAGGGCCCAAATTGACTTTTCTCAAAAGAAGATATACAACTAGCCAACAGGTATATGAAAAAAATGTTCATCACCAAGAATCATAGGAGAAATGCAAGTAAAAACTAAAATGAGATACCACCTATCCCTCATTAGAATAACTATTATCAAAAAGAAAAAATGTGATAAATGCTGATGAGGATGTGGAGAAAAGGGACTTTTATACACTGTTGGTGGGAATTTAAATTAGTACAACCATTGTGGGACCCAGTGTATTTTCTTCAAAAAATTAAAAATAAAAAAATAAAAAAATAGAATTACCATATGATCCAGCAATCCCATTACTGGGTTTCTATCCAAAGGAAAAGAAATAAGTAGCAAAGACATGTGCATGCCCATGTTTATTGCAGAGCTGGTCACAAAAGCCAAGGTACAGAATCAACCTAAATGCCCACCTAATGAAGAATGGGTAAAGAAAATATGACTATATGAATAATGGAATCCTGTGTACCCATAAAACAGAATAAAATTCTGTCATTTGCAGCAACATGAATGAACCTGGAGAACGTTAAGTGAAATAAGCCTTTGGCAACTATGACTAATAGCATATGCTCTCATTCATATGTGAAATCTAAAACAATTAATTTCATGGAAGTAGAGTGTAGAATATTGGTTACCAGAGACTGCGGGTACAAAGGAGAAGAAGGGAAATGGGAGAAGTTGATTAATGGGTACAATGTTGCAGATAGTAAGAATACGCTTTAGTGTTCTTTGCACACTAGGACGACTGTAGCAAATAAGCATGTGTAGTAAAAGCTGGAAGAGATTTTGAATGTTGTCATTAGAAAGAAATCATGTTAAAAGTAATGTATATGGTGGTTACCCTGATTTAATCATTACACTGTACATACATTGAGACATTACATTGCATATCAGAAATACGTACAATTATTATGTGTCAATTATAAGTAAAAAAATTTAGTATTGAAATATCAGCAGACCTCTAGGATTTGCTATTTTTTTCTCAATGACAAAATATTTATCTTTGAATTCTCAATCAGCGTAAAGGTATTGTCTCTATAATGTCTTCTATTATATTTCTATGTTGCTTCAGTCTGTATAGTTTGTTGAAAATTCAGGAGTCTTTGAACACAATATTAATAATCTACAGGGACAAAATAAATATATTATTCTGAAGGGCATGAATCTAGTTTCTCTATATTACACAGAGATATTTTGCAACAACCTTTTACTGGAGTTTGTTTTTAACGGTATTCTATTTTGCATTTGTAAGAGTTTGGCTATAAATTAATTTCATAGTCAACTCAAATGTTAAGAAAATAATCAATTATGTAACTTCATTAACAAAGTCATCGATCTGCTCAAATACAAGCAAGTTGTTCTGATAGTCAATATTCTGTCATACTAAAATGTTAAATTTTAGACTCTTATTCATACAAATTGAGTCACTTCAGTGGATATATTTGGGATTGCAGGTATTAAGGAGTAAGATGTAATTTATGAGAGAGAGAGTGTATCAACGGCCACTCCATCATAAAGTATTCTGTCACAGCTGATTTGGCTCTATTGATTGATAAATCATAAGGAAAGGCATTATCTCTTTTTATATTCCATGCTGAAATTCAAATTGGTTTTTTCTTCTAAATAATTATCAATTGCAGTAGATATAAATATATTAAAACCTGAGACAGGACAAAATATTCAGTATTTTAAAATTATTTTGAAATCAAACTATTGCTATAATCAGAAACTATAGTTGCATTTTTAAATAAAATGTTGACTTTTCTGAATGACTTTCAGGAGATGCTAGCAAAACTTTTTCTCTGTTTATTATAAAAGCTGTTATATTAATATAGTCATAATAAATATTAGCATATATTAATCTAATACTTCTAAGTATGATAACATGAGGATATAATTGAGACAAATACAAAATCTATAATGTAAAAATGTGAAAATTGTAATTGAATATTCATGATCAATAAAAATTACATCCTAACCAATATTTTTACAAAAGTAGCAATGATTGATAGAAAACATCATTCAGATTGGCACAAATAGAATAAAATATTTTTGAATCAGTAGAAACTTCTTTATTTTATGTAGTTTACTCTGAGAAATATCATGTGAAATAATATAAGAATGCATGTTTCCTTAGAAGTTTGAAAGAAGGACACTCAGTAATTTGAGTGACCTATTCTTGTTATATTTCCCTTCACTATCTGTTCTCTTTCATTTTTATGTATTTATTTACTTATTTATTTTTATGTGGAGTCTTGCTCTGTCACCCAGGCTGGAGTGCAGTGGTACTATCTTGGCTCACTGCAAACTCCGCCTCCCTGGTTCAACCGATTCTCTTGCCTCAGCCTCCCAAGTAGCTGGAATCATAGGTGTGTGCCACCACGCTTGACTGATTTTTGTATTTTTAGTAGAGGTGGGGTTTTGCCGTGTTGGCCAGGGTCCTTTGAACTCCTGACATCAGGTGATCCGCCCACCTCGGCCTCCCAAAGTGCTAGGACTACAGGCGTGAGCCACTGTGCCTGGCCTTGTCTTTTAGTTATAAATTTTCAGGTGAGAATATTTCATAGTTTAGTAAGAGAGAAAGGGAAGATGCAAATTACCATTATGAATACATATGTGCTTGTAAGCCTGTATCTATCATGTCTCATCCATAAATATCTTTGCAATCCTCAAAAATTATTTGTATTCACTATATATTCTGCCTTGATTTATTACATTTTTACTCTTTGAGTGCCCCCACAAAAGTATGGACTTAGTTTATACCAGTAAATGGTACTATTTAAAATATCCAACACATGTTCATTGTCAAAACTATAGAAAAGTAAAAATATATTTAGTTTCACATTTCACAAATAGCTATTATTATTTTTCCAAGTGTGTGTATGTGTCGTGCAGGCTGGGGTAAGGTGGCTATGTCTATGCATGTGAACAGAAAGTTGAGTTTACTTGAGAGCAGTTCTTAACTATACTCTCCTGTGAGTTTTATTGGGGGAGATGGATTGACAAATGCTTCAGACAGTTATTGAAGAATAAAAGTAGATTTTCTACACTGATAATAGTCCATTGCAGCGGGTAAAAAAGTGTTCAGTACATCAATCAATGGAAGTGGGAAAAGTAATTCTAACTTGTGAGGAATTCAGATGAAGCTAAATGACAGTGAGAATCCAAATGAATGGAAGGAATGAAGTGAAGGAATAAAAGGCAGTATACAATTAGCAAAACCATACATTTTCTAAGCTTAAAAATAGAAACATGGAAATATTTCATCTATCCTTCTCAGACCATCAAAATTCATTCCTCTAGGCCATATAAGAATTTCTGTTTGGTAGATGTGTTTCGATATTATTGTCCATCTGTTGAAGCATCTGTAATACTGACACCTAAATAACCTTTACCCCAAAACTTTAAATCTGTGATTTCAGTGATTTCTGAGTGCCGTTACTAAAACAGCCTAGAATTCTTATGTGTGTGTATATATGTTATGTGTGCATATATGTGCACATATATGTTATATGTATACATACACATTTTAGCTATAAAAATATAGAAATAACGCTTACATAAATGCTAGCTTTGGTAAACTTG
>NW_022312316.1:0-2668 GCF_002776525.5 Piliocolobus tephrosceles | reverse complement strand
ATTCCACTTTCCATTCCATTGCATATTACATTTGATAACATTCCATTCCTTATTTCATTCCGTTCCAATCCATTTTATTTCATTCCATATTCCATTCCATTATATTCCATTCCATATTCCATTCCATTATATTCCATTCCATATTCCATTCCATCATATTCCATTCCATATTCCATTCCATTATATTCCATTCCATATTCCATTCCATTCCATATTCCATTCCATTCCATTACATATTCCATTGCATTCCATTCCCTGTTTCATTCGATTACATTCCATTCCACTCCATATTTCATTCCATTTTACATTCCATTCATTTTATTTCCATATTCCATATCCATTCCTTTCCACTCCACTCCATTCCATTACATTTTATACCCCATTCCTCCCCATTGTTTCCGTTAAATTCCATTCCATTCCACATTCCATTCCATTCTATATTCCATTCCATTCCATACTCCATTCCATTCCATTCCATTCCTTTCCATTCTCTGTTGCTTGCCTTTCTGTTCTGTTTCATTCCGTTCCATTCCATTCCATTACATATTCCATTCCATTCCATCTTCCATTCCATTCCATTCCATATTCCATTCGATTCCATTACATATTACATTCCATTTCATTCCGTTCCATATTCCATTTCATTGCGTATTCCATTCCATTCCATTCCATGTTCCATTCCATTCCATTCCATATTCCTTTCCATTCCATTCCATAATACACTTCATTCAAAATTCCAATCCTTTCCGTGTGGCATTTCATTCCATTACATGTTCCATTCCATTCCATTCCATATTTCATTCCATTCCATATTTCATTTCATTCCATATTCCATTCCATTCCATATTCGATTTCATACTATTGCATATTGCATTCCATTTCGTATTCCATTTCATTCAATTCCATTCCATCCCATGTTCCATTCCATTCCGTTCCATATAGCATTGCATTCCATATTCCATTCCATACCATATTCCATTCCATTCCATATTAAATTTCATTCCTTTCCATTCCATTCCATTCCATATTCCATTCCGTTATATTTCATTCCATTCCTTTCCATTCAATATTCCATTCCATTCCGTATTACATTGCATTCCCTATTTCATTCTCTTCCATATTCCTTTCCATTCCATTCCATTCCGTATTCCATTCAATTCCATATTCCATGTGATTCCATATTCCATTTCGTTCCATTTTCCATTCCATTCCATTTGATTCAATTCCTTTCTATTCCATTGCACTCCATATTCCATTCCATTCCATATTCCATTTCATATTATATTCCATTCCATTCCATGTCGTATTCCATTCCATTCCATTCTATTCCATATTCCATTCCATTCCGTATTCCATTGCATTCCATATTCCATTCCATTCCATATTCCATTCCTTTTCATATTGCATTGCTTTTTATATTCCATTGCATTCCATTTTCCAATACTTTCCATTCCATTCCATTCCGTTCCATTCTATTTCATTTCATATTCTCTTCCATTCGATTTTCTTCCGTTCCTTTACATTCCATTCCATATTCCATTCCATTCCATATTCCATTAATTTGCTCTCCATTATATTCCAATCCGTTCCATATACCATTTCATAATCCATTTCATTCCTTTGCATTCCATAATCCTTTCCATTCTATTCAATATTCCATTCTATTCCATATTTCATTCCATATTCCATTTCATGTCATTTTCCATTCCATTCCATTCCCTTCCATATTCCATTCCATTCTATATTCCATTAAAGTCTGTATTCCATTTCATTTCTTTACATTCCTTATTCCATTGCATTCCATATTACATTCCTTTCCATTTAACATTCCATTCCATTCCATTCCGTTCAACAGAATTCCATTTCATATTCCGTTCCACTCCTTTCCATTCCTTTAAATTCCACATTACATTCAATTCCTTATTCCATTCTTTTCCATATTCCTTTCCAATCCATTCCGTTCTATTCCATTTCATTCCTTTCCATATTCCATTCCATTGCATTCCATTCCATATTCCATTCCATATTCTATTCCATTCCATTCCGTATTCCATTCCAATCCGTATTGCATTCCATTCCACATACCATTCGAATCCTTTCCATTCCATATTCCATTCCATTTCATATTCCATTCGACTCCATTTTCCATTGCAGTCTATATTCCATTTCATTCAATTCCATTCTATTCCCTTCCCTATTATATTCAATTCCAATTTACATACCATTCCATATTCCATTCCGTTCCATTCCCTTCCATTCCGTTCCATATTCCATTTCATTCCATATTACATTCCATTCCATTCCATTCCATATTACATTCCATTCCATTTCATTCATTATTCCATTGCATTCCTTTCTTTTCCATTCCATCCCATTCCACATTCGATTCCATTTCACTCGATTCCATTCCACTCCGTATTCCATTTCATTCCATTCAGTATTCCATTTCATTCCATTCCATTCCATATTACATTCCATTCCATATTCCATTACTTCCCTATTTCATTCCATTCCATAATCAATTCCATTCCATTCTATTGCATTCCATTCCATACCATTCTATTTCATATTACGTTCTATTCAATTCTGTTCCATTCCATTCCATTCCATTCCGTATTCCATTCCATTCCGTATTCCATTCCTTTCCATATACCATTCCATTCCATTC
>NW_022312314.1:0-6360 GCF_002776525.5 Piliocolobus tephrosceles | reverse complement strand
GCGGGAACCCAGGAGGCGGAGCTTGCAGTGAGCCGAGATCATGACACCGCACTCCAGCCTGGGCGACAGAGCGAGACTGCATCTCAAAAAAAAAAAAAAAAAATTAGCTGGGCATGGTGGCATGCTGAGTAGCTGGGACCCCAGTTACTCAGGAGGCTCAGATAGGAGGATCACTTGAGCCCCAGAGGTTGGGGCTACAGTGAGCCATGATTGCACCACTGCACTCCAGCCTGGGTGACACAGCAAGACCCGGTCTCTCACCTTCTTCCCCCCCGCACCTCTCTCTCTCTCCATATATATATAAATATACATATATACATATCTATTTTTTTTTTTTTTTTTTCTTTAGAGGAATACAATAAACAGTGAAGTGCTGACAAGGACGTGGGAAACACAAATAGTGACATGGTGCAGGTAGAAATGTACGCTATGGTGACCAATTTGGCAGTATCTTATCAAACTGAAAATGTCCATGTCCTACTTCTCAAATCTTTCTTCTGGAAAAACTCCTAGAGGAACTCTCAGACAGGTTAGCAAATACTTTATCAAGGATGTTCACTATAGCATTAGATTTGTCAAGTAAAACCTTCAAGTCAGGGAAGGATAATCCAAATATTACATCTCCTTTGATGCAAGGTACTTAAAAGGAATGAACTAGATAGATCCACAAGCACTTTGTAAAATTATACCCTCAAACAAAACCCTCCATGCCAGCCTGGGCAACATGGAGAGACCCAGTCTCTACAAAAAAATTTTTTAATTTGGCCAGGCACGGTGGCTCACGCCTATAATCCCAGCACTTTGGAGGCCAAGGCAGGTGGATCACAAGGTCAGGAGATCAAGATCATCCTGCCTAACACAGTGAAACCCCATCTCTACTAAAAAAATAAAAATAAATAAAAAATTAGCCAGGTGTGGTGGCGGATGCCTATAGTCCCAGCTACTTAGGAGGCTGAGGCAGGAGAACAGCGTGAACCCAGAAGGCGGAGCTTGCAGTGAGCCGAGATCGCACCACTGCACTCCAGCCTAGGCGACAGAGCGAGACTCCATCTCAAAAAAAAAAATTTTTTTTTTAATTTAACAATTAGCCAGGCATAGTGGCATGCACCAATGGTCCCAGCTACTCAGGAGGCTGAGCTAGGAGGATAACTTAAGCCTAAGAGGTCAAGGCTGCAGTCAGCCATGTTCACACCACTATGCTCTAGCCTGGGTTACAAAGCAAGACTCTGTCTAAAAAAAAAAAAAAAAAAAAAACAACTTTGCATATATGTATTATTTATGTATATACATTTGTTAGTACAAAATATTAAAATGGACTAGAAAGCCTGATTCTGGATAAGATGGCCTGAACACACCCTCCATTCTCACTTCCACTGAACGCAGCTATAAATTCCAAAGAGAATACATGAAGCAGCTATTTGAGGACTCTGAAAAGTAAACAGTAGCAGGCAGATAGGGGAAGATGATGAAAATTTTAAGAACCACTAAACCAGCAGTGAGTTTACCACTTTTTCCTCTAGTGTCCTTGGCCTGGACTCAAGGGAGCTGCAAACCCAGAAGCAGCCCTGAGCCACACAGAGAGCACCAGAAGAAGGTCTCTAGTGAGGCTCAAGGAGTGGGAAAAGAGTCTCCTGCCAGCAACCAAGCACGGTGGCAGTGAGGGCATCCCCCAGGTAACTCAAACGCTGTGAGAAAGGCATTCTTTCCTTACACTTGAAAGCTCTAAGAGCTTCTCAACTCCTGCTGCAGGGCGGGATGAAGGCACAGTTGCAGGCACTTAGACACAGCAGGGTATATGAAGCCGCAGCATTGCAGGTGGGGGACTGAAAAAGGCAGTCCCAGACAACTAAAATGTACCCGAGAGTTAACAGCTCAGAAAAGTGACCCCACAAAGTTGTTTATAAATTCCTGGCCTCATCCCAAGTTGTGCCTGTGTGGATCTGATCATAAACAGCATCTGAAAGACTCTTAACTGAAAATCCAGACCACCCAACTCTCAGACTGGCCACTGGGCGGCACTCACAAGGGGCAGTTCCAATAGCACTGTAAAGACTCTTTGAAAACAGGACAACACACTCAAAGCAAACGGAGAAAAGGCTGGCTGGAATCTGACCCGAAGGGGTTGACTGCCTGTGAAAATATAAACACCAGCATTTCCCAAGGATTTAAACAAGATGTCCAGGATAAATCCAAATTACTTGGCATATGAAGAAACAGGAAAATCTAAACTCACATGGGAAAAAACAACCACGAGACACCGAGGCCAGGATGACACAGATGTTGGAAGCACCTGGCACAGACTTGACAGAAGCTCTTACTTTTAAAAAGTGCTCCACAGCAGGGCATTGTGGCACATGCCTGTAGTCCCAGCTACTCAGGAGGCTGAGATAGAGGATTACTTGAACACCTAGGAGTTCGAGGCCAGCCTGGGCAATGTATGTAGAGACTTGGTCTCTTTAAAAAAAAAAAAATTAAAACATAAAGATGCTCTAAGAAGTCAAAGGCAACACTCAGAACGAACGGTGTGAGTGGCAGAATCTTACACTGCCCCTCTCCCCAAGATTTCCTGCCCTAATCTCTGGGACTATAAATTATCACACGCTGATGATGTCATTGCCTGGAAAGGCGGATTCTGTGGATGTAATTAAGGTACACTGACTCAAGAGTTATCAAAAGGAGTTTATCCAGGTATGCCTAATCTAAACACACAAATCTATAAGAAGCAGGGTTTTTGCCTTCTTGAAGTAAATTTTTTAACAAAAGAATAAAAGCAGAGAGAGTTTCATCTTGCTGGTAGACGAAGAGGAAGTCTCAGAGACTGGAAACGTGGGAAGGATTCAAAGAGCAACTGTGGCGTGAAGATGGGGCCCCTGTGAGAAGCAATGCAAGCTGTCTCAGCAGCTGACCCACAGCTGACCAGCCAGCCAGGAAACAGGGAACTTGGTCCTAGAAACCAAGACACTGGACTCTGCCAGCAACTTCAAAGTGCCCAGAAGCAGATTCCTCCCCCAGTCTCTGAAAAGATCCCGCCCTGGAAAACACCTCACTTTTGACCTATGCAGAGAACCTCTCAAACCCACTCAGACTTCTGACTTACCAAACTATGAAATAATAAATGGTGGTGTTTTAGCCACCAAGTTGGTGATAATTTGTTACATAAAAAATAGAAAACAAATACAGATTTTAATACCTGGAAGTGGGGTGCTACCACAACAAATACCTATTTAAATTCATTTTGACATAACCACGAAGTATCATGCGATAGTCTTTGGGACTCACTGATTGCTCTAAGGCAAGAACATTCCTTCCTTAAATTTATTTTCTAAAATGCTATTTAAGAGACAGTATACCCCCTTAACTTCTCCAGTCAATTTATTTCTCCGAGTATTTAGAACTACCACCAAAATTAACTGCGTTTACTTGAAGAGAGGCCCAATCAGCACAGTCTAATTAATATGCACATAGAATTAACTTGTTAACATTATCCACCATACACTTTGAGTTTGGTACACTGTCCTGGCTTCAAGTCTCCCAGAAGCTGCAATATGGTGTCCAAGAGCACCCGGCTTGAATTAACCAAGAATTCACGACCACATGCTATGGCAGCAACATCTGCAACAGAAAATGAAACAAAGCATCAAGATCATGCGACTTCAGAACCTAGACGATTTTGTGCAGAACAGAGTATTTGTTGCTGTTTTTCTTCCAAAAGACCTAATGAAAACACAGCTGACAACGAGACATATAAAAATGAAACTGCTAGGCATGGTGGTTCACACCTGTAATCCCAACATTTTGAGAGACTGAGGTGGGAGGATTGCTTGAGTCCACAAGTTCAAGACCAGCCTGGGCAACATAGCAAGACCCTATCTCTACGAAAAATTTAAAAATTAGCTGGGCACGGTGTGTGCACCTGTAGTCCTAGTTATTCAGGAGGTGGAGGCAGAAGGATTGCTTGAGCCCAGGAGGTAAAGGCTGCAGTGAGCCATGATCATACCACTGCACTCCAGCCTGCGTGACAGAGCAAAGTTCTGTCTCAAAAAAAAGTATTATAACAAAAGTGACACCCCAGAAAGAATCACTGACAACCACAAGAGTTACTGAAATATTAAGTAATGTGCACTGTAATTAGCAAGCACCTAAAGAGTGAAACAGAGCCCTGGAATCTAACCATGTCTGCAGTCACTATGCTCCGGAGTGCTGCATTAATCAGCTGTGGGCAGGCAGAGTTCAAACATAAGGTGGGGGCTCATTGTCTTATCTGGGACTGAGGATGTGAAAATTCACTTTTAATAAGATCCATAATCTGAAAACCCAAAATCCAAAATGCTCCAAAATCTAAAAATTTTTGAGCACTGACAAAGATGCACAAAGGTCATGCTCACAGAGCATTGCAGATTTCAGATTTTTGAATTAGAGTGTTGAACCAGCAGGTATAATGTAAGTATTCCAAAATCCAAAACACTTCTGGTCTCAGGCATTTCAGATAAAGAATATTCAATCTATATTTGCTAATAACTTTTAGCCATCATACAAAACTGAAATTATATGTAGTCAAAAAAGAGTATGAAAATTGATTTTGAAGAAAACTTATTTTCTGAATTTTATGTCCCATTGTGGATCAGCAAGTATCCCATTTCCTCATGCCTGAGACCCTGCAAATCGGCCTGAAGACCAGACCAAGTAATTACACTGCTCCCAGTGGGCAGTGCTGCAGACATCTCCAGATGTGGGAGAGCAGCAAACTGTCCCTGCCAAGCCTCACCAAACTGTAGACCCATGAGCAAAATAAATGTTAAGACTTTATATTTTGAGGAGGTTTGTTACACAGCAACAGAAAACAAAAACATTATTAATACATTGCTGAAGGAAAAAAAAAAATATATATATATATATATATATAACAGCAAGCAACAATGCCCAACACAACAAATGTACTGGTAAATGAAGTCTGTATCATATATCCAGTATTGTAACTGCAAATGCCAATGCTGCATTTCATTAAATATCACTAAAACATGAACTACAAAGTAAAATAAATGTGAATAAATTCCTACACAGACAGCTTCAGTACTTGTCAATCTGGTGGAATTTGTTTGTTTTACATGGTAATTTTTACTTTGCTTACTGATATTTAATCTATCTAGAATGCCTGTGAGTCAATTCAAGGCCTATAGAATTGACTTTGTTACCATCTACCAAAATTAAAACACTGCCAGTTAATTTTTCTGTTAAAATGGTTTTTCTAGGTTCATTTTTCATTAAAAGTGTTTATAGGTAATTCTAGAGGTTAACATAGTAATTACATAATTTAAGAAATGGGGCCAGGTACAGTGGCTCCCACCTATAATCCCAATACTTTCAGAGGCCAAGGAGGGTGGACCACCCGAGGTCAAGAGTTTGAGACCAGCCTGGCCAACACGGAGAAACCCCGTCTCTACTAAAAATACAAAAATTAGCCAAATTGTGGTGGCATGCACCTGTAATCCCAGCTACTCAGGAGGCTGAGACAGAAGAATCACTTGAACCCAGGAGGTGGAGGTTGCAGTGAGCCGAGATGCTGCCACTGCACTCCAGCCTGGGCAACAGAACAAAACTCAGTCTCAAAAAAAAAAGGAAATGAATCTGAGCCAAGCACAGTGGCTCACACCTATAATCCCAATACTTTTGGAGGCCAAGGTAGGAGGATCACTTGAGCCTAGAAGTTTGTGATGAGTCTTAGGCAACATAGTGAGATCCCGTCTCTACAAAATAAAAATAAAAATTAGCTAGGTGTAGTGGCTCATGGCTATAGTCCCAGCTACCCAGGCTGAGGTGGGAGGATTGCTTGAACCCAGGAGCTTGAGGCTACAGTGAATTATGATCACGCCACTGTACTCCAGCCTGGGCAATTAGAGTGAGACCCCATTAAAAAAAAAAAAAAATCTGGTGTCAATTATTTATGCTGAAAAGGATATACAGAGTTGAGACGTACTATATCTGATACTTTTGCTTTAGACTGTAATAATTTCATCTTATTTTCAGCAATAAAAGTAATAATAGGGTATCGGCAGAATGATAGTCATATAAATCAATGGTAGAATTGAGAGTACAGAAATAAATCCTCACATTTATGGTCAACTGAATTCCAACAAAGGTACCAAGACAAATCAATGGAGAAATGATAAAAGAATAATCTTTTGAATAAATGATGCTAAAACAACTGGATATCCATATGCAAAGGTATCCAACTTCCTTCAGTTGGATACCTACCACATACCATATACAAATATTAACTCAAAATGGATCTAAGATCTGAATATAAGAATTAAAGCTGGCTGGGTGCAGTGGCTCACGCCTGTAATCCCAGCACTTTGAGAG
>NW_022312313.1:10262-16718 GCF_002776525.5 Piliocolobus tephrosceles | reverse complement strand
CCCAGCTAATTTTTTTGTATTTTTAATAGAGACAGGGTTTCACCATGTTGGCCAGGATGGTCTCAATTTCCTGACCTGGTGATCTGTCTGCCTTGGCCTCCCAAAGTGCTGGGATTACAGACATGAGCCACACTATCTCTTCTTAAAACACTTGGAACAAGTTATAGTTCAGATTTCAAAATTTCTCAAAGGAAGATACATAATATATGATTAACAGTTCACAGGAAGGGCAGGGCCACTGATATTTCTTCAACAGAAGAAATATCTGATTCACTGATTGATATACACAAGGATTCTAGGTTGTCTTAGATTAGGTCATGCTAGTCTGCCAAGTGGGTTATGCAAAAAAAAAAAAAAAAAAACTTCTCATACATTGGAATTCAAAATTATAGGCAAATAATAGTGCACACGTGTTCATTTCTAGAAGCTTTCTTTCACTTCACAATGAAGCCTCATTGTGAAGGTTCACATTTCACCCACATGTAGCTTCAAGGGAAGACTCCGATTCTGAAGAGTTTCTAGTGTCACTTTATTTGCTATTTATTTTTATATATTTTCATCTTTGATGACAGTCAATACCACAGAAATACTTTGTAATTTCACTTTTGTACTTTTGATACAGGAACTAACTTTCTTTCTGTGTGACATCTTCACCATGTCTTGTATTCTCAAGCCCATAAGCTTCTTTCTACAAGTTGTTACTTCATATAGAATACAATTGAATTTGTATTTGATAAATAACAGTGAATCTCAATACTCAATAATATTTTCAATGACTTTGAGTTCAAAGATAAGGTCATTGCTAACTAAAGTTGAAAATGGATTCTCTTAACTCTCTTTTTATTTTATAAGAAATACTAAAAAAAAAATCATAATACTTCCTAGAATGGAAATTGCAATACTTCCATAAGGCTACTATGAGTAATTGTTTTTTGTCTTACTCTTATAGTCCATTTACAAATTTTCACACTTTTTCTTTTCTTCACTTGGGATTGATTAGTTCAACCATTAGATTTAAATTGGCTATTGAGATTGTGTCTAGTCATTTGGTAGGCACGAAATAATTATTGCACGCTCAATATCTCTGACTGTGGGGGCTCTAAGTTCTTCTTGCATGTAAATCCTTAATAATTACAATACAAATGGGTGAATGTAGGTAATTTAATGATCATTTCTGGGTCTAGTATCTCTTTGACATTCTGGAACAGTCACCATCAAATTGAAGTGTTGATTCTAGGTTGTCTTCATTTGAAATTATTACTCATTATCTGGTACTAATTGTTTAATTCACAACGATTGCTTCAGTGATATAAATCACTACATACATTATAATTTGTACAGGAATTTCTATTACTGAGTCATATGCTATCTAGATAAGGCAAAGTTTTGTTTAACATAAATAAAAGTAATTGTATAACAAAAAGTTTCCTTGGCAACGATAATCTCTATGATTTCTCCCAGGATGATGATTCTGACTTGTGTTGTGACCCTTTGTTATTTCTGGGAAATATTATTTCTGCCGATGTATGACTGGCAGTGAACGTTAAATCCTATTTGAACAAATGAGATCTTGAATTTATTGAACCCTGTTTCTTGTACTGCAGTGTATTTGTAATCAATTATTCCAATTCTTCCAGTACCCAACTTACTTGAATGACATTGGAAAACTGATACTAAACCAAAACAAGACAGAGCTCCAGAGATGCAGAATGTATTAAAAAAGGAAAAATATACAAGATATAAAAATCATATGAAGTTAAAAAAATACTTATAACATGATGGGATAAGTTGGATATTATAAATGAAGATAAGAGAATAAGACAAAACAGTGTGCAATCACTTTGTGTTTTCCAGAACATATGTGGGCAGACTTTAAAATATTATGAAAATATTAATACAATTATGGGTATCAAAGTCTAAATGCACATCATTGAAATGAGAAATATGAAAGTTGAAAAATAAAAATCAAAAGAATATTGGGTGGTACATCAATAGATAAGGTTAAAAGAAGTCAGCTAAATTCAGTCAATTAGTGAGCTGAGATATTGGTCAATGAATTCTACAATACATCACACAAGTGTGTGTGAGTATGTGTGTGTATGTGTATAAGACAGAAGAGGGACAGGGAAGGGGAGAGGAAGGCAAGGAGAGAAAATAAAATTTAATACACAAAAGAAGACATCAAATTCCATCAAACATCAGTACTTGTTATACACAAAAGTGACAACAGAGTGGGGATAGTAGGTAGGAAGATAGTTAACACATAATTTTTAAAAGTTCCTTTAAAGGCTCTGAAAAGGAAGCACAAGTCCTTAGATTTGTATTGTCTACCTAAAATAAGAAAGTAAATTTAAAATGATCAATACATTGTCGTATCAGAAAGAAATTTCAGAACACCAAGGATAACTCCATTGGAAGTTCTACGGGATGGGAAGGAAGTAGAGGCTGCTATGAAATGAATAACAGCAGATAGACATCTGGATTCTCATTAGTAATAGTAAGTGCGAGACTCTGAAGAATTATCCGTCTAAATGTGCAGTATGACTGTTTCCCTGGAACTCTTTCTTTCACCAAACCAACATTCAACTGTGAGCACAAGATAAAAACACTGAAAGCATGCCTACACACACAGTGTTTCCCAATGTCCACCCCTGTTTGGAAGAATTACTGGAGGAGACATTTTGAAAAAAGGAGCAATAAGTCTGAGAGAGAGATTGTATAAGAAATAGTGAAGAACAATAAAACCGGTATAATTTATGCTTAGGCATAAATAAAGGTAGCTTTTGAAGAAAACAATAGGACCTTTGATTTTGGATTTAATGTATTGATGGTCTGAATGTGGAGTAGGCTTCTCAATGTGGGGATACAGAAGATGGCAGGGAGTGGGAGGAAGAGCAAAATAATTGCTAAGATTCTTGATTTACATGAGAAAAATATAAAGAAAATGATTAACAAAGGCATTGCGTAGAAGTAGCAAAGCTTAAATACACATGTTAAAATTTCAAGGGGAACCATTTAAAAAATATTAATGAGATGTCAGACTTTCAAACCATTAGAGAAAACTAAATGTAGCTGCATGAATTCATCAAAAGACAAGAATAATATTTTTTAAAGCAGAGAAAGTAGAAAACATAAAAGTTGTTAAAAATGATTTAAACATCTCAGTAATCACAAATCAAATCAATATCTGAAAACAATTTAAATGCTCAGTTTCAAACTGGGTTTTAAATAGCTCTTTTCTTTTGTTTAAAAGAGCATTAAACATTTAATCTTAGAAAATAAAATGACTCATTAATAGAGGTAGCAAAGAAATAAAAGAATATCAAACATATGTCCAGAAAAAAGGTGTGTTAATATTGGTCTTAGGAAAAAGAAAATGTTAATCGAATACATTTAAGAGAACATCTTAAATATCCTTTTAAAGAGGATATTTTTAAAATCTATCACACTAGGAATATATTTTGTGCTAAGCCTATTTTGGCCTCTATAAAGAAGCAAGTAACAGATACAATTTCACAGGTCTATGAAACAAAGATCACAGTTGCCTTAAACTGAGATGGCAAAGATTGTAAGAAGAAGTGGTGGTATTGATGACATGTTAGAGTCTGAGAGCTAAGTTTGGGGTATGATTGTTTTGAGTTGCGTATTAGAAAACTAAGTGTACATACCAAGTAGAAAGTTGACTATAAAAGTCTTTGAATCAGTGTTAAATCTAGCTACAAGGTATAAATTTAAAAATCTCTAGTATAAAAACTGCATTTAAAAATGCGTGACAAAATGATATTTGGTTGGTGTACACATGTCAAACTTTTAACACTTAAGCAATCCAAGGACTAAGTTTTTGGGCATTCCAATGTTTTTAGAGGAGGAATTGAGAGAACACAGTGAAGCAAATGCAAAGATAAGAGAATACAAGGACATTCAGGAGAGTGGTGACAGTATAGAAAAAGTTACAAAGTGCATATTAAAGATGAGAATGGCAAATACTGCAGACAGACCAAGCAAGATGAAGACTAAGAATTGACTATTGTAATCAGTGATTAAGAAGTCATTGCTGACCTTGTATTAGAAGTCTTTTACAGTGACAAGAGCAATAGGCTTGCTTGGAATGGGCTCAAGGGGTAATATGAAAAGAAGCATTACAATAAATGAGGGAAGTGAAGTGTTGTAAGGAGTGTTGTAAAGAACAAAACCAGGTTTTTATATAAAGCAGAGGGAGAGGCAGGATCAGCAGTGAGCTCAGCAGTGTTTTAATTTGTTTTAAGATAAGAGAAAAAGCTACATCTTTCACATAGATGTGAAAGATCATGCACACAACTAAAAATAAATAAAGGTAAAAATTGAAGAAATGGGGTACTTCAGGAAAATGGTGATAGTAGAATCTATCATAGAACTGAAGGTGTTGCCTTTGGATAGAAGCATGAATAATTTATTTCTAATGAAACAGAAAAAATGCATATATTGTCATAAAAAACTATTACAAGGTTGTAATAGTGGTGGAAACATCTAGAAGGTATTTTGGCTGCTAGAATTTCTTTCATAAAGCAAGAGCTGACCTCATCAGATAAGAGTGTAGATTTTGGAGGTTTGTGAAGAAAGGACAGTCTGAAATGGTCATCTAGGAAGATGGCAGATTGAATGGAGAATGGAAACACCTAATACAATTGTTGAGCAGCCGTAGGAGTATGTAAGAAGCTGGCAAACATGCTTCTATATGTGAACAATCTGCATGATTGTTTTACACCACTAAGCTCAAGTAGGTATATAGAGGTTCCAGGTACGCAGAGAATGTGAACTAGGATTGTGGTGTTACTAAAGGAGTCGAAGACATAGGTGAGGGATTGATTATAATGTTTTACCATGAAATTTAAGCTGGGTAAAGATACAAAAGAAGGTAAGAAATAAGAGAGGAATAATGTAATACAAGAGGGGCAGTAAACCTTAAGTTCTGGTTATTGGTGTTGGGATCTTAGAGCATGTAAGCTAGTGAAGGGGTGGAATTAGAGAGGAATTGAAATTGACACTATGGAAAGTGTGTGCTTATTAGTAATGGTAAGTTCTAAGGTACAAATATGATTGTTGGGTAAGTTATCCATGTCAATATTGAAAGCATCGAGAGTTATGAAAGTAGTCATGTGGGACAGACAGCCGAAATTCTATGGGATGTGAGATGAGCCTAAGTGTCTATGATATTTGTTAGAAGGAGGATGCCATCAAATTTAAATCTGTTGTTCCTAGGGATGAAGAAGGAACATCATTGGAGCTAGGCGTTTTGGAAGAAAAGGGAAGAAAAGAGATTGGATGTGACACAGAGGGTATTTTCGCATCTCCATAATATTAGGAGTAAGGAAAGTGAAACAGCTACTAGTTGAGAATCTTACAGGAGAAGCAGTATTCTTGAGGGTAGGGAGTTTCCTAAAAGCACTAATAATACAATAAATAAAATGTTTTTAAAAAGTGATTCAGATGATTTTATCAATTATTTGTTTCTGTTTAACAAACCACTAAATCTTAGGATTTCAAGTAGCAACGCTTTTTTCCCCCCCTCATAAATCTACACCCCAGCCAATAGGTTCCACTGATTTGGGACAGAAGTACTGATCAGAATTGGGCTTGCTCAGGTGTTTGCATTCAGTTAGTGAATTGGCCAGGGCTGGGTGGTTACTATGCTTTGCCTGGAAAAACCTGAGTTCTGCTCCATGTGTTTCTCATATCACTCCAGCTACCATTCCCTCCACCCATGGAAAAGGCAGAAGATTTGAATTAACTATTCAGAAAGAAAGCATCAGTGACTAATAAACATATTACAAGAAGGTCATTTCTCATTACTAATCAGTGAACACACATTAAAACAATTAAAAGGTAAAATTTTATACATGTTAAGAAAGGTTTGTAAAATTCATTGTTGGTGAGCGGGATGGAAAAATACATGCTTTCATTTAGTTTCAGAGAGAGAATAAATTATTCCCCCACCTTTGGTAGGACTTTCAGCCATGTGTATAAGTTTTTAAATTGAAGCTACTTTTTAATCCCAAAACTATTCTTCAAGGTATCAACCATAAAAGAATATTCATTATAAAAGAATACTCACAGTACTTATAAAGACGTTTAAAGATGTTCATTGTAGCATTGTACAAAATATCACACATTGTAGGAAGTTAAATGTGTAAGTAAAGATTGATTGAATACAGCAATTCCTCATGCATGAGTCAAAGACTTAGATGAAAACAAGTGCCACACTCAAATTAAGTAACTGAACATATTTTAATAAAGGCATTGTTTACAATGATATGGGTATAAGTTTAGGAACGCCAGAAAGGGAAATGTAGTATCCTGGAGTTTATAACTATGGAAAACTCCCAGTATCTCTTGACCTAATGGGAAACTCATGACAGCTGTGTGTAGAAGGCCACCTGATAAAAGGTATGACCCTTGGTGGGGGAAGATGGCAAACAA
>NW_022312313.1:0-10162 GCF_002776525.5 Piliocolobus tephrosceles | reverse complement strand
AATCAGAAGCCACAGGGCAAGGAAGGCATTGAGGATCAAGAGCTCTTTCAGGCAGTCGTTTTAGTTCAGTTTCCCAGGACACAGAGCAGTGTGGAGAAGAGTGGAGACTGGATCCGGACAGACGAAAGGAAGTTATACCGCATAACACACACGCCAGTGTTCAATAGCAGAAAGGAGGTCCGGGTAAGTTCATACTTGTTTATATAGAATGATTTCTCCAAAATGGGTAAATGAAAAATTTTAATACCTGCAATCTAGTATTTTTAATATGAAATATACAATGTGACCGTATACTTCTAAATCTACATATGTAATTATTTCAGTGAAAATATATACCTCAAATTGTTAACAATAGTCATCATTCCTGTAGCAGTAGTTAGTGAATATGGGTAGAAAATTGAGAGGGATTTTATTCATCTGGATTTTGAAGTTTACAATGAGCGTGCATTTATGTATCAAATTTATTTAACAAATTTTAATTTTTTACATCAATAAAATTACTAAAATTCTGTAGAGCAGTTGGGCAAGGGGCAGGAGCAAAATTTGTATTATGATAAATAATAATGTATCTTCTAATATATACAATATAGAGAATCAGAATGAGGAAATGACGGAAGCCTGCTTATTAATTAATTATTGAATTATGAATTGAATTAAATTATGAATTGAATTATAAATTGAATTCAACTATGAATTGAATTATAAATTGAATTCAACTATGAATTGAATTATGAATTATGAGTTATAAATTGAATAACAAGAAATAGGTAATGAGGGTGGCTGCCACCAGTCTAATTCTGAGGTTTGAAAAGTTTTACAGTGGAAAACAGGTACATACATACTTTCAGTAAGTAATGGTGTTTAATTGTATTCAATTTCTCCTATTTTTTTAAGTGACTGTGAATTTTTTAGGAAATAAACGTTATTTGGACCTAAGTGCTTACTAAACAGGATTTATTTCTTTTGGCTTAGGGGTACCATGGAAAAAAATCACTGAGATACTAAGGGCACGCTGCACACAAAGGTTGAAAACCTCAGATCTAAAGTATTAAAATCATTCTCGGGCAAATCACAAAAGTTCTACGTACATATTTCTAAAGATATAAGCATGTTAACTGTAAACTTATTCTACCTCTAGATTATCAAATGGCACTTCACTCTTTTACTATTTTTTTCTTTCTAATTTTTTCGGGCAGGCAATTCATTTACATGGACTCCTCTTTTATGTAATTTGTATCTAGATGAAATATTTTGGGACTTACTGAGTGTAAATAGAAAGAGCTAATGAGAACCCATGCCTTTCTCCTGCCATCCACTCAGTTTATTTCCCTAACGTTTGCTAATCACTTGTGATTCATTTGCAAAGAAAATACACTAATATGCATAGTCTAGCAGAAAGCAGGTGTTAAGCATTGTACTGTGAAATTATACTAGTTGATACCATGCACAGGAACATTAACAGAAATATAAAAAGAGGAAATTGCATCAGGTTGTAACGTAGTGCTCAAAACTAGGAATCAGAACATGATCTGTGCCCCATCTAGCTACATGATCATGGGCAATCATTGACTGTTCTGAGCCTCAGTTTTGTTTTCACAGAGAAATGAATCAATCTAACAGTAATTGACCAGTTTCTTGAGGAACTTAAGGACCAGGATAAAATAATACGTAGTTGCAGTTACTACATAATCTATTAGGTCAAATTAGACATACAGTTACTTAGATATATGTATAGCTACTTATTTTAGAAACGCTTGAGGATTCCAGAAAATTTTCAAACTCCTTAATTTGGCACACTTGGCCTGGCCTAGCATTTTGTCAATTAGCCATGACTTATTTTCACAATTCTGACTTCTACCACAAACTGTACCAGATTATTCCTAATTTAAATTACAATGTTATGTAGTTTCACTTTTCCATGCTTTGACTTTAATAAGTGATTTTAAATATATTAGTGAGTGAAGAATATCTATATAAAATCTGATAATGAGTGATGGAATGTACTAGAAGTGTGAGGGAATCAAAATCTGCTATAGGAATTCAGAAAATGTGAAGATTAGTTTCTATGAGAAATGAGTTTTAAAAAATGATACCTGAACTAAACCGCAGAGATGGGTAAAAGCTACAGCAGCAGAGACTATATATGAGGGCTTTAAAACTAGAGGAATACCCTACGTGTGGAATAACTCAGGCATATGCCTGCTTTCAAGACTTTATTGAATTTTTTCTTGCTAACTATGCCTTTTCTAATCTAGCTTATAATCTATTCAATTCCCAACTATGAACATTTGCTAGACATAAATGAGGTAGTCTTCAGCTCACAGGAATTCGTCTGTTCTGGGAATTTTCCCATGGTAGCCAAGTTTCTCCTCCCTGATATCATTCTCCTTATCCTATGACCCTGGCTGATTGTTGCTGTTATTACCAATGAGTGTTGGTAGCAACAACTGCAGCTGCTGGAAACATTTTATTTACCAGATTCAACCTTTGCCCTTCTCCAGTCTGCCAATAAGATGGTCAAGGAGGAATCATAGTAGTTTAGTCAGAATAAATGATTGATATTGAAGGATATATTTCCCCCAAGATGGACTCTTGCTCTGTAGCCCAGCCTAGTGTTCAGTGGTGTGATCTCGACAACCTCAGCCTCCTGAGTAGCTGGCATTACAGGCACCCGCCCCCATGCCCAGCTAATTTTTGTATTTTTAGTAAAGACGTGGTTTCACTTTGTTGGCCGGGCTGGTCTTGAACTTCTGACTTCAACTTACCTGCCCACCTTGGCCTCCCAGTGTGCTGGGATTAAAGATGTGAGCCACCACACCCCGTACTGGAGTTTTTATCTACTTGACTCCCTTACTGTATGGTATCTCTTAAACTTTGCTCCCCTAGGGGGAAAAAAAAAAACAGCTCTTGTCAAGAGCAAATTCACTATAAAATTTTCTCTTCTTGGAATCTTTGCTTCCTTTCATCCCTTTAAGTAGATGGGTGGTAATAGCTCCGTTCTTATTACTGGTAAAGTTTTTGTATTTTTCCTTATGCTACCATTTAATTACTTATGTTAAAGAAAATTAAACGACTCAGTTTCAGTTTTCACATGTACAGAGGTTAGGAGTTTTTACTCTTATTTTTCCAAGAAGAAAACGGCGTTCAAAGAATTGAAAATGTGTGACTTTTCTTGGACAAGGGAACTGAGGTTTTAGAGCAACTCAAAATGTGGAGACAGGTGAATCCAGAGTCATTGCCGACACCTGCTTACCTGAAATGGGAGTCAATGGAGTAAAAAACTAGTGGGACAACTTACATGGTCATGTTGATCAATTGTTGGAGGCTGAGCGTGGACTAATGAGAAACTATAGGAGCTGCAGTCTTACTGCTCTTCACACTTTTTTGAGCCCCACTATGAGCCCCACTGAGTTCTCCTGGTGAGGATCTGAGAAACCTACCCTCTTGCCTCTGGCAGGGGAAAGGGAAGAGCAATTTTATTTTATTGTTTAATGCCTAGAGCATTTTCCATAACAAACACCTTCTGAGAAAAAGGCTTTATTAGAGATTTTCCCAAATAGGGAAAGGCATTTCTTCCCATGCCAGCCTCCTACTGCTTTTCTATCTCATCAAATGAGGGCAAGGGGGAAGGTGGGGTGTTTTTTTTTTTTTTTTTTTTTTTTTTTTTTGCAGGGGATGTGAAGGAGGACTATACCACTGGTGAAGATTGCATTCCTAAAATACAGGCCCACAGGAAGACTGAGATTTAATAATGAGATTATAGAATGCTTCACCCCCTCACCCATACACATATTACCTTCACATCATTAGGGGTCTAGTGTAAAAATAGCGAATTACAGTTAAATGTGCTGCAAGACATAGACTAGGAAATGTTTCTGCAGTGAGCAGGTCTATGCAAACCTACCCGTAAAGGCCTAGGATGCTGAGGGGAAGAATAAAGAGGCTGACAAATCCAGTTTGACAGAAAGAAACATTCGTTAGTTGTAGGGACTTACAAACAGAAGCCATGTCTTGAGCAGCCAAGGGACAAGACGGTGAATCCCTGTCCGCAGACATAGGGTGTATATACCATATGGAAACTGCCTAAGGGCAGGATTTATGGTCAGTAAATGTTTACAATAACATCAAAGTTGTTTTGACCTAAGGGCAGAATTTCCGGGTATGTGAAAGTAGAAATCTTAGATGCATTCCCAGAACTGGTGTTAATCGGAAGTCAGCATGATGGATGTGCGTCCGAGAGGAAGTTGCTTCAGCCTCCACAAAGGTGAAATTCTTAGGGAGGCCAAAGTGAGTGGCCAAGATTAAAATAATAACAATAAAAAAATCAGAAGAGTTTGAGGCTCTGGCAACTAAAGCTACATAAACTATTAAACATAGCCCAACTCCTAGCCAGATTAGCATAAATAATCATACAAAATGTTTACTTACCTCAGTTCTTATTACCATGTACATTATGTTTGACTTGCAGCAACAAAAAATTACATAGCCTGTTAAACGATCGGGAAAAAAAATTAAAAGCAAAACTAAATGATGCTATGAAGAGATAAATACCTCACAAGAATTAAACTCACATACAAGTTTTCAAATTGTCAGGAAGGGAATTTAACTATAATGATTTAATTATTTACCTCACACTTTCTGGCTCTACTAGCTCAGTTTTAACTTTCCTGGCAAGTCTATAGTAGGTGATCACAGCAGAGGAGTGCATTACAGCATTTGATCTCAATGATGGTTAAATGATCAATTAATAATGCCTTCTATGAATAAGACAAGGCAAGACAAAGACTTACGGAATGTGACACTTTAATTTCTGTTCTAGATCCTTCGTTTGAAAACACTAAATGACTGCTTAATAAATGGTTTTCAGCCTCAGTTTTATTTCTAAGCTTATGGATACCTTGATTTCTTTATCCATACACTCTGGGGATGTCTATACCACAGGCTCCTGAAGATTGCTCTAAGACCTCTGTCCTATGCTTAGCCCCTGCTCCAGAGAAAGAAAAATAAATACTTCCTGAAGCTGTGTTTCACTCTTAACACTTCTAACTTCCTCTTGTCCAGTATCTAGTCCTAGCCTTTCACCTAGGAGGATGCAAACCCCATGAGAAGCAAGTTAGATTTGAGTAATAGAGAAACCTTTATAGCAGTTTAGAGGAAGTGTACAATTTTTCCTACAGGCAACGTAGAATAAAAAAATGCTTCTGCACAATGACGTCCTATGTATTTCTTGTATTTCTTAATGGAAAATATCATCCAACATATATCAAATATAAAATATCTGACCATTGGAATATTTAGCAAAATTTTAACAATATTTTTATTCTATTTTAGATTATTTGAATATAAGCAGGTCTCCTAGGTAACCCAATCCATTGCTGATTTAAGCTAAGCAGGAGTGATTTCGGCAGTGGCTATCTGAGAGAAAAGTAATTATATTAAATGCACTATGCAATACAAATGAGATAGAGATATTGAAATTACTCCAAACATCTTTACAAAGAAAATACCTGAAGAGTTTCTTTTTTCTTTTCTCTATTGCTTTGTGTTTTACCCTCTCAAAACTGCTTTTATAATGACATTATTTTCTGGGCAGGAGAAGCAGTAATGTATATATAGGAGGTAGCTTGTGCTAAAAATTGAAACTTTCAAATGATAAAAAAAAAAAAAGACCAACTGAAACTTCAAAAACAGAACTTTTAAAGCTGTATTTATTGCTTAAACCCCAAAGTGAGATGTTATTTTTTATTTTGAATTAACTTAAGGCCAATGAGATTGAATCCTTTAATTTCCCATTTCAGCATCAAATGTGACATTGTGCATACAATGTAGTCTAATTAAAAGCAGTTACATTTGTTTTACAGGAAAACTTTCCAGAGAATAAATTTATAGGTTATTGTGATTAGCATTTACTTCAAATGTAAAATTAAATTATATAGATTTTATTGTTTTTCTGTTGGAAGAATAGATAACGACATCAACTACTCAACTACTTTTATGCAGCTACTGCTAAATTTTCAATAAACACAATAGCTGAAAATGTGAAACTCTTCAACTTTAATATTTGTTTTTCTAATTCTAGTACTTTTATGAATTAGTTGCAACAATATTAAGGCATACCACCCTGTTTCATGCAGTTATATACAATAGAAAGGAGAAGTGGAAAAGTCCATCCCATAGTACATCCTTTTTGTAGGGCTCATCTTGTTTTTAGTTCTGTGAAATTGCAAAAGATACTTATATTCTTAAGTCTAAGTTTTATCTTATGTGAAATGGGTGGAAAGAACCTACCTCTAAATTTATTTCCAGAGCAAAATGCCCATCTTTATGTGATGTGTTTCACACAGAACCCAGAATATAATAGGAATCAATATTTTTACATTCCACATAGAATGAAGATCTCTCGGTTTAGTGTTTATCAATAGATTAGGACAAATTTTGGTGTTGCTAGGACATAAAAGCATTGTAATAAAATCTGTGCCTTTATTAATGAAGATACTAAAGCCTTCCACTGATTATTCCAGTTTCCTAATATTCAGAGACAGGTTTACTTTTTGTTACCCCAAAACCTCAACTCTCCTATCCCTGGGAATAAGGCAGTTAATTAATTCCACCTCCTTTCCAGGAAGATGTGTCAGGGCCAACGTACATCCACAGATGAATTTCAGGACTACTTTACATACCTTCAAACCCCAGTGCTTCAGCTTTGTATGACAATATTTGAAAAATATTCCCTACGTAAAAAAGCATCGAGGGTACCCCCTTGCGATAGAAAGCAATTTCTGTATCAGCCTGTGTTGGGACATAGAATAGGCAGCCAATAACTATTACTATGATTGAATCATTCTGACTTTAAGCAGTAAGCATTTATCTTCACAGTAGGTGACTGCCACTGTGCTATGAGAGTGGAAAAGAACTATGAGATCAGCTGTGAACACAGGGAGCTTATAGCCACATGAGAGAAGTGTTTCACAAATATGAAATAGTTAGAATAGATGCTACTTGACTTTACATACTTTTTACAAGTACTGTTGCTATTTGGAGAAAGGGTGCAATCTCTGCTGGCTGTGATACACAAAAAGCCTACCATTTTCCCATCTTTTTTTTCAGCAGCTGTGTTTTCAACTAAGCCATAACATTTTGGCACATATTTCCCCACATCTTGACTTAGAGTTTCATGTCTTGACACGGTATGTCAGAAATCTCAGAATGGGGAAATAAAGTCTGCAATTTACAAGGGTCAACTAATTACCAATGTGTATAAATTCCCAAGTTCAATTTGAATTGTATCTCCTTGCAAAATGGAATGTCAAAGAATGCTAAAATATTAAGACATAATTCTGATTTGTTATGTGACTTAAAAAAATCTAGGCCAGTAATAAGAAAATAAATAAACAGAGAAGTATAACTCCCATTGAAATTAAAATGTACTCTGGTGGCCCATTTTTAAGTTTGCTCTTTTGAAAGTGGAAGAACTGAATAAATTGGCAACTATTCAGCAATCTGTAGACAGGATTTCTGTATGAAAAGGTCCTGAGGCCAGGAGAACTCAGAGGACGTAACATTCATTTAACCTAACCTCTGGATTTAATAGATGAAGACTATTACAGAAAGTCTAACATATTTGCCATGTACAGAGAAGGTGGCGTAGGGTGGTTATAGTCCATTTATCTTACAATTTAACCACTTTTATGAGTCATTTAATTGTGAAAACATCAAAAGTAAAAGTAATTTACTTTGTTGCTATAACTTAGAACATTCAGAAATATGGCTGTGGTATATGAAAGAGATGGAAATAAAGTGACTTTATATTAATAATAACATTGATGTTAAATAATAAAATCTTTGAACATTAAGTAAACTAAAATAAATTGAAGGGCACATTTTATGTAAGAAATCTTTTTCATTTAGTAATGTGAGACTCAGATGACATTTCCAACGTTTATCCGAAAAACATTTGCCGGAGTTCTAGATGGGTCAGGCCTAGTCAGAATTCTTCACAGAAGTGTCAGGAGTGACTTGATTCAGAGCATCTATTGAAATGTCACCTTCAAATGTAGACCAATGAGAGACGTGCGTTCATAATTTTCTTTCTGATAAATATTTCTTAAGCACTATGTGACAGATACTATTAAAAGTAGATGAAGTAGTCATAGTCTCCACCCTCATGGAGCTTACACCTTAGTGGGGGAAAGATAGATGTTAAATGGATAATTGGTAATGAGATGATGACGTAGGAGTCTTGGGAGAGCAAACGGAATGGATGTGAGTGCAGAAGGCACGACCTGAGGGTGACTTGTACAGGGTGCAGAGGGATCTATCTACAGGGATGAGATTCGAAGTGAAAGTTAGTGAAAGAATTATTCTGCCACGTGGGAGAATCCAGATGAATAATGTCCCAGGCAGAGAGAATGGCAAGCATAGAACGCTCAAGGTAAGGAAGATGCAATGTGTTAGAGAAACTAAAAGGAGATTAAAAAGGGTCTGAGGTTAGTTAACCTGAGAAGAACGGCTCCAAATGAGAATGATGGATCAAAAGGAGTGAGATCATTCAAGATGACAAGTTTGGTATTTTGTAAAAGTAAATGAGAATTATATGAAGGGCTTTAAAGAAAATGCTTTATTGACACATAAATAACGAATTATAAAATTCACACATTTAAAGTGCAAAGCTCAATGATTTTAGTAAAGAGTTGTGCAACCCTCAGTATAATCTAATTTTATTGTAGTAAAATATACATAAAATCTAGTATTTAAAATGTTTGATTTTATGGCATTAACTCCAATCAGTGTTATTCAACCACCTCCATTATCTAATTTCTGAACTTTTGTTACCCTGAATGGAACTCTCATACTCATTAGTAAGTGACTCTTATTATTCCTCTTCCATGCTCCTATAAACCACAAATCAGCTTTTTCTTGCTATAGATGTGTCTACTCTGGATATTTTGTATAAATGGTATCCTATAATATGTGGCCTTTTGTGTCTGGCTTCTTCCATTTAGCATAACGTACACTAATGTTCATAGAAGCTCATTTACAGTAGCCAAAGGGTGAGAATAACGCAAATGTGTATCAAAAAAATAAAAAAAAAGAAATGATAAACAAAAATGTGGCATATCTATACAATGGAATGCTATTTAACCATAAAAAGAATAATGTTATGATACATACTAAAGAATGAACCTTAAAACATTAGAATTATAGTACAATTTGTATGAAGGGTTTCTAAACAAGATGTCAAATAATATGATTTACTTTTGAACACATCTCAAAATGCCCCATTGATCTCTGTATGAAGACTGGATTGAAGGGAGAAAAAAAAGGAAATACTAGCTGAAAAGCGACTGCAGTCGCCCAAGTGAGATACTGCGTTTGTTTAGAGTAGGAAAGTTACAACAGAGGAGGGAGAAGTGATACATTAGAAACATATTTAGAAATAGAATAATTGTGCTTTGTGCTTTATTGAATTTAGAGACTGAAACAGAGAAATCAGTGCAGACACACAAATATGGAATGCAGCTCTGTCACTATGATGTAGAGAAAACAGATTTGGGGGAGAAAGGATAAGATGAGATTAAGTTCAACATTGTGTGTTGATGAGGATGTGGGCGAACTAGAACTCTCAATGGAGGCGTATTTCTATAAATGGTATTTTACATGGAAATAGAATTTATACTACTACTTTGGAAAACTGTTGAGCATTATCTTTAAAAAAAACAAATACGCACATGAAATATACCCTAGTAATTTTATAATGCATACCCAATAGGAATAAGCACATATATTTACAAAAAAGTGTTATTGCAAGATTATTCGTAACATTCCAAAACCAGAATCTACCAAAATTCCCACTGACAGTGGAATGATTGAATAAATTGTGACACTATCATACAAAAGAACACTGTAAAACAAGAAACAAGCTCCAGCTGCATGCAACAACATAGATAGATCTTGAAAATATCATGTGGATTAACAGCAGCCTGATAGAAATGAGCACATATGGTAGGATGGCAACCATTACAAAGTTTCAAAAGAAGCAATTCAGGTTCTAAAAATTCAGGGTAAGTTATCCAGGGATGGGGGGAAGAGGCTTTAACAGGAAGATGGCATGAGGATTTCTGGGATTCTCTCCCTGACCGCTCCTGTCTTAGTGGCTCCACAA
>NW_022312312.1:1387-18583 GCF_002776525.5 Piliocolobus tephrosceles | reverse complement strand
GATGGTGGTGATGATGGTGATGGTGATGGTGGTGGTGGAGATGTGATGGTGTTGGTGATGGTGGCGATGGTATTGATGGTGATGGTGATAATGATGACACTGGTGATGGAGGTGATGATGGTGATTATATTGATGTGATGATGGTGACATTGATGGTAGTATTGATCATGGTGGTGGAGATGATGCTGATGATGGTGATGGATGGTGGTGGTGGTGGGGGTGATGATGATGATGATGGTGGAGATGATGGTGATGGTGATGATGACAGTGATGATGGTGGTGATGGTGATGGTGGTGGTGGAGATGATGGTGATGGTGATGGTAATAAGGACAGTGGTGATGGTGGTGATAATGGTGGTGATGATTGTGATCGTGATGATGGTGATGGTGGAGATGATGGTGATGGTGATGATGACAGTGGTGATGGTGATGATGGTGATGGTGATGGTAATAAGGACAGTGGTGATGGTGGTGATAATGGTGGTGATGATTGTGATCGTGATGATGGTGATGGTGGAGATGATGGTGATGGTGATGATGACAGTGGTGATGGTGATGGAGGTGATGATTGTGATGGTGGTGGTGGGGATGATGATGATGGTATTGATGACAGTGATTATGGTGGTGATGATTATGATCATGATGATGGTGATGGTGACAATGACAGTGGTGATGGTGATAATGGTGATGATGGTGGTGATAATTGTGATGGTGATGATGGTGAAGATAATGGTGATGGTGATAATGACAGTGGTGATGGTGGTGATGATGGTGATAATGGTGGTGATTATTGTGATGGTGATGATGGTGTGATTATGATGGTGATGATGGTGATGGTTATGATGGTTATGGTGATGATGACAGTGGTGATGGTGGTGATGGTGATGATAGTGGTGATTGTGATGGTAATGATAGTGATGGCGGAGATGATAGTGATGGTGATAATGACAGTGGTCATGGTGATTGTGATGGTGCTGATGGTGGTGATGACTATGATGGTGATGATGGTGGTGGTGGAGATGATGGTGACGGTGATAATGACAGTGGTGATGATGATGATGATTGTGATGGTGGCGATGGTCATGATGATTATGGTGGTTAGTTGTATTACTTATCTATTGCTGTGTAACAAATTGCCTGAAAACATAGTAGCTAAAAATCAGGAATATTTATTATCCTGCACGGTTACTGAGGGACCCTCAGAAACTGGAGAGCAGCCTAACTCTAGTTCTGGCTCAAGGTCTCTGGTGAAACTGCAATCAAGTTGTCAGCCATGGTTGTAGGCATCTCAAAGCCTGACTGGTGGTAGATTCGTTCCCAAGAACATCCTGAGGCTGTTGGCAAGCCACCGACGTTCACTGCCTATACCCCAGGGATGTCAGTTTCCTGCCTCTATGGGCTTCTCCATCGGCTGTTTGAGTGGACTCACTCCAGCCACTGGCTTCCCCCCAGAGAAAGTGAGACAGAGATGGGGTTGGGAAGGGGAGGAAGGCGAGAGAGAAATCCAGCCAGCACCCAAGACAGAGGCATGCTCTTTTCTACAGCCTCCGCTCAGAGGAGCCACCTCCCCTCCTGCCACATCACCCGGAAGCATCGCTAGGTGCAGCCCCACTCCAGGAGGGGACTCCGTAGGAATATGCATCCCTGGGGCCATCTCAGGACTGCCAGGTAGACACTGATGAGGAGAATGCAGAAGAAGCAGAGGGTGTCTTCTGGCTTCAGCCGCCTCCAGCCAGGAGGACGAGGTCAGAGACCCCACACAGTCCCTGCGGGCTCCACGCCTCACACCTGACTCAGAAAAAAGAGAAATTCTTGGGCCACACCTGGGGCTTCTTGTGATTTGCTTCTTTCTGCTGGAGCCTGAGTCCCTCTGAAGTGTTCTGTGAGCTGTGGCTGTGTTCATGTCTGTCCATCAGTCAGATGGTGGGTGCCGTGTCCCTGAGCCTGGGCCTCCCGCCGGCCTTTTACAATCTGTGCATTCCCTCCAGACAGCTGCTCCTCACTCCCAGGACCCCTCTACCAGGGCACCAGCTAGGAGGGAGGCAGAGGGGCCAGGCACTGAGCAGGGGAGGGGCTGGCAGGGACCCTGTACCCGGCCCCTTGGAAAGGACACAGACCCAGATGGAGCCCGTCCCCTCAACACCTGGCCCGGGCCCCTCCCCAGCTCTGCTAGAATAAATCCTCCTCTAACAACCTCCCGCTGCTCTCCCAGCGTCTGAAGAATGAACACAGCTCCCCATAACTTTCCAGGCGGTACCCAATGGGACAGTTTGTAATAAAATTGCTTCTAAAAACATATTTGCAAGTCGCCACCACATTTTTTAAGCAGAACAATCTCTCGCAGAGGCTCTTCATCTCCGTGATTAAGTAACCGACTTTCTCACATAGATTTTGCTATATGCATCTTCACCAGGCTGAGGAAACGCTGTCTTCTCAGTGGTTTCCTTTAAAAAAAGTGTTTTGATGTGTGATTTACGGGGTTATCTGATGCATCCTCTCCTGGAGTGGGTTGACAGTGAGGGAAGGGGTGCCCTCGGGGTGCATCTGTAAGCCAGGCTGGCTCAGCAGGGCCTGGGCTCCAGGACTTACCTGAGGCTCAAGGGATTCCGGTCCCCTGCTCCTGGTGTCCCACTGGCCTTCTCCCTCCCAGCCCCAGGCATCTTCCTGGGCCCTCTGCCACCCCTTCTCAGGGGAGGGAGGCAGCGGGGAGTGTAGCATCTCTGCACCTAGTCTGAGGCCACTGCAGGCCTTGGGTAACAGTGACAATTCTGCCCCTGGAGCTGGACCATGGGAGGCCCCCGCCCTTCTCACATGCAATGAAGTCAGCCAGCAGTGGCCAGAACAGGCGCCAGCCCTCAGCCCACCAGCAGCTGCAGGTACCACCCACCCAGAACAGGCGCCAGCCCTCAGCCCACCAGCAGCCATGGGCTAGCCCTAGGTGGAGACACTCGCTCTCTGCAGTGTCAGGCGCCGTGGCTGTGCAGGGCTGTCCTGGGCATCTAGGCAGAGCCCCCCAGCACGCCCACACTATGGTGGCCCTAGGGAGTGACTGGCCCCCAGTGGGTGACTGGGGTCAGACCCCGTGGCAACTGTGACCCTGCTGCCCTCCAACCTTAGTGCAGAGGCTCCTCCCACAGAGCTCCCACCAGGGATCTCGGGTACACCTACCACCTGTCATTGGGTCACTGATATTTGGCTTCTGTAAAAGTGTCAGCCGGTTGAAATGAAACTTTTGTTTCCACCCCGTCTGCCTGGCATCTTCTTAGACCCCCTCACTCACTCCTGTGAGACAAAACTGCTCCTCACAGATGAGCCCCCACCCCTGGCGGATAGTTAGGGCTGAGCCCAGAGACCCGGGTGTTGAGGGCTGTGATGTACGAGTGGCCCCAACCACACCACAGGGCTGTGAACGGCCTATTTGGGAGCAACACAGGTCCTCTGGTGGGCAGACTACACGCCTGCCTCGGGCTTACCTGTCACGGGGGCAGTCAGGTGAGCCTCTCAGGTGGCACCAGCCCCTGGATGGGCAGCACTTGGTGAAGTTGAGCCTACGGCCTTTCCAGGGCTGTTGTCTGTGGAAGCTGTCCTAGGGAGGTCAAGTGGACCAGGCCCTGGTCCTGCCCAGCCCCTCAGCCAGCAGCACTGCCTGACTGCCCGGGGCCTGTGTGCAGCAAAGCTGGCCTCCCGGGGCAGCACCAGCCATCCTCTGAGTGGGGCCCCCTGGCCAGGAAGCCGCCTGAGGGCCCAAGGCTGAGGATCCCCTGCTGTGCTCTGCAGCTCTGGCCTGGCACCGGCCCTTCCCAGCACCCCATCCACGAGTGTGCACTGCACACCCACCCATGCGTCTGCACACCTGTGAGTGTGTCCACCCCATGCCAACAGCAGGCAGGGAGCCACCCTGACAGCCACGGTGGGGGCACCCAAGTCTGCACTGCTGGGCAAGCTGGCCACCCAGAGAGGCTGTCCTCACCCAGAGCATCACGCGCACCAAAAGGAAGGACACTGGCACTGAAGCCTGGGGGAGCCCTGAGGACTCTGTGCCCAGTGAAGGAGGCCGGTAACAAAGGGTGCGTTCCGTGACCCCGCTCGTGGGAAACACCCTCCTGGGAAGCAGCCTCCTGGGAAACACCCGGAGGAGGCAAATCGGGATCGGAATGAGGACTGAGCGGTCACTGGGGCTGAGGAGGGGACGGCGCAGGGTTTCTTTTGAGGTGATGCAAATGTTGAAAATAGACTGTGGTGATGATTGTGCAGCTCTGTGGAAAATGAAAAACACTGAATTTTACACTTTAAATGGTGTGCAAATCCTATCTCGATAAAGCTGTTTAAATAAAAAGAAAGAACATTAGGCCGGGCATGGTGGCTCATGCCTGTAATCCCAGCATTTTGGGAGGCTAAGGCAAGTGGATCACTTGAGGCCAGGAGTTCGACACCAGCCTGGCCAACATGGCAAAAACCCGTCTCTATTAAAAAATACGAAAATTAGCCAGGCATGGTGGTGCATGCCTGTAATCCCAGCTACTCGGGAGGCCAAGGCAGGAGAATCACTTGAACGTGGAAAGTGGAGGTTGCGGTGAGCCAAGCTTGCGCTACTAAACTCTAGCCTAGGCGACAAAGCGAGACTCCATCTCAGAAAAACAAACAAACAAATAAAAACATTAAATAGGGGTGCCACAGGGGTGTTTGGGCAAAGACTGTGTGCCTCCCTCTGCCTGGGCCAGGTCTCCAGGCTCCCGAAAACCTGGTTCCTCTCCATCTCCTCAAAGGCCTGGAGCCAGCCCTGGAGACCTCCCGGCCAGCCAGCTAGCTGCGAAGGCTGGGGGCCAGCACCAGGCTCTTCCGGAGCCAGCACGTGCACTGACCCTGAGGCCCAAGTGGCTCTTCATGGAGTACGGGGTCTGGTTAGGGCACAGGGTGGACAAACAGGCCCAGGGTGTCTATGTGCCTGCGAAGGGGTGGCAAAGGCAAAGAGAACCACGGTGGAATGCACCCTGCTACAGGGGCTGGCCCTGGGCCCAGCTCCCAGCAGCCTCCCACAGGCCCCTCACTCCCCTCTGCTCCCTGGGCGCCCACGATGCAGGCAGCTGGGCAGGGGCTCAAAACTCAGAGGGTCCCCGTGGGATCAGCCCAGCCTCACCACAGCCACACTCCAGCAAGGGCAGAGTCACTGGGCCTGGGGGCAGCTTGAGGGGGCGTGGCCGCAGGCGGACAGCCTTCCAGCTGGAGAAGGCACCACCCCACACCACTTGGGACCCCCTTGGACAGCCCCTCCCCAGGCCCATGACTGTAGGAGGCCTAGGGGTGGACCCCCTGGCGCCCCCGCCCACGGCCAGCAGAGCCCCCCAGCCCTTGTTTCCCGGGGGTAGAAGTGGTTAGAGATATATTAATTATATTTCTGCCCCTTAATGGGCTGCTTACTTTATGATGTGGGGACACAAAAGTAAATTTTAAAATCAATTATACAATTACATATGTAGCAATAACAGAGGACACAGCTAATCTTCACCGGGTCAGGACTGCAACCTTCCAATAATGCAGGTTTCATTAGGGGAAGGGCTGTTATTGCCAAGAATTACAGAAATAATGGGAGTGGGTGTATTCAGCGAGAAGTTAACAAATGAGGCTGCTCTGGAGATAAGACGCAGAGCCGGCTGCCGGCGAGAGCCGTAGAGGCCGAGACACTGGGGGTCACCCACTGCTGCGGGAACAAGAATTAATTTTAGACGCTTCCTTCGGGTCTGGCAGCGAGGGCTTCTGCCTAGCGGAGGGTGGGGCGAGGGGTGGGCGTGGAGTGGGGTCCCTCAGCCTCCTTCCTCTCCCCTGCTGGATCCTGTCACTGGAGGCCCCGCTGCCCGGCCCACCCTGATGGCGCGGGTAGACCAGGGGACAGGTGGCCAGGCTGCCAGCACAGGGCAGGAGAGAGTGGGCTCCACGAGGGGTCAAGGGCTCCTCTGCAGCCAGCGTGGGGCTGCGCCACGGCCCTGGCACCCACAGGCCACGGGGATGGTTTCCAGGGGCGGGGATCGAACCAGCGTCCAAAAGCTGCTGAGCCCAGAAAGGGCACGGGCGGAAAAGGGTGAAGGCCTGGCTGGGGGAGGGAACGGCTGGAAAGGCAGCGGGCGGGGCTGCGGGTTCCCACAGTCAGCGGGGGGCTCCCACCTCCGACGCCAAGGAGGGGCTTCTGCAGAGCCAGGTGCGTCCCACCCGCCGTGCCGGCAGGCCCGTCCCTCCCACTGGCTCCCCGCGCTCAGCACAGAAGCAGCTTCTGGAAAGGTCTCGGCCGCCCTGGGTTCGGCTTCAGGAGCGGGGTCGGGGATCCTTCCCAGCCGTCCTCACTCTGCAAAGACTCGAGCGACCCCGCGGACGCCGGCCCCGTCCTGTCCAGGGTGCGCGGACCCCTCCCTACGCGGCGGCGACCCCGGGACGCCTCTCCCTCCTCCAGCCCCGCCGAGGCCGCCCCGGGACGCTTCTCCCTCCAGCCCCGCCCAGGCCCGGCCCCTCCCGGTGCAGCGAGGCCCGCGTGATTCCGGTGATTCCTGCGGCCGCCGGGGCCCCGCATGCAAATGAGCCGACGGCTCCGGCCTCTCTTTCCTCGCGCCGGCAAATAGACTCTGATAAGGGGATCTTTGTAATTACACGGAGCTACACTGGTCAATTCTGACTTTTAAATACCGCAGGGCCGAGAAAGGGAAGAAAGCGCGAACACATGTTCCCGGCGGCGGCCGCGCCGCCTTTGAATCCCGCCCCCGCCCGGGCCCCGCGGCCCGGCCGCTCTTTGTGAAGCGCTATCGCTCCATCTCGGCGCGAGATCATTTCCAAATTAAATTTTATGGTCCATTACTTACCGCTCCGACACTGGTCTAATGGAATCTTAAATGGAACTGACTTGATCTGCGTGGGGCTGGCCTCTCAGTTAAGATGTTATTTAGTTCTAATTATCAGATAATGAACTCGGGAAATTTAATTTTTAATATTTGTATGTCAAAAGTCCATTGTGTTTTGGTGAGAGACTTTAAATTAAAAGTTAACGCGGGTCCAGGACCAGCCCCAGCTCATCCCTCCAAGGGCCGAGGCCAGGCCAAGCCCCTCCCCGGGCGCCTGTTGGCAGGGGTGGCCTGAATGACCCCGGGGGAACGCCGTCCAGGAGACCCAAGCCCAGACCCTGGTGCTGCCTTGCTGCAGGGCCGTGTAGCACAAGGGTGGACAAGGCAGCCTGGGTGCTCTGCACCCCGGGACTGGCCCCCGGCTGAGTGCCCGCCGGCAACTCCGAACCCGCGAGGAAGAGCTCCCTCCTGGGCTCACAGCTGCCACTCGGGTCCCCACCTGGAAAGAGATCGGACCCAGCGTCTACAGCAACGCTTCCCCGCGCTGTCCCCAAGACCCCCAGGGGCCGCGGACGGACACAGGAGGAAGGGAAGCGCCTCAGCCCACAGGCCTCTGGCGGACACCTTGGTTTCACGGACAGGTACAGTCAGTCCCCTGTGTCCCTGAGGCGGGGAGGAAGCTGTCCTGTCCCATACACACAGGAGTGTTTCCTCTGTAGGACTCAGCAGAGGCTGCAACCCGCGGGAACAGGCCCTGCATCCTCAGGGCCAGCACACAGAACAACCCCACCAGGCTCCCCTGCAAGACCCCCTGCAAGGCCGGCCTGTAGCTGAGGCTGCTGCCGCCACCCTGGATTCCCCCCAACTCTTTTGGCCCCTGCCCCCCCCCACCCTCGTGTCCCTTGGTGGGAACACCCAAGGCCCAGCTGTCCCTGTCCCTTCACAGCCACAGGCAGGGCCCGGGGACGTCAGTGCCTTACCAACCTCCTGTCCAAACACTTTGAATCTAGGTTTTTCCGGGGCAAGCCAGGCTCTGTGACCTCTGCCCCCTCCTGATGTGGGCCTGGACTCGAGGCTGGAAATTCTCCCGACTCAGCCCAAAGTCAGGTGCCACTTGTGCTTTGCGTAACAGACCAGGTCTCAGGGATCTGACTGTGTCTCAGCAGGCACAGGGATGCCTCCTTCCTACCCTGAGCGTCATGAGGCTGGGAGAGAAGGGAGGGGCAGGGAGAAGGGAGGGGCAGGGGGGCTGCAGAAGACCACCAGGAGGGCTTCCGGGGGAGAAGCCACTACTAGGGACCTGCTGGGGCCTATCTGGGTGCTGCAGGAAGGCTGGCAGGCCTGGCCCCCCCCTTCTGCCTGTAGCTGTACCAGGGTGCCCACATGGGGCAGAGATGGTGCCATCTTGCCCTCCATCCCCAGCGCTGGGTAATGGCTTCCACAGTGGCCACAGAGTCTGCACACACTCAAGACCACCACAGACAACCAGCCAGGAGAAACTGAGGAGCCCCCCAGGGTGTCTGCCTCAGGGTCTCCCACGAGGAGGCAAAGGCGGCCCAGTGTTATCAACTGCTGCATGACCAACCACCCCAAAACCTAGTGTCTTAAAACCATGACAGCATCTGTTTTGCCCACAAATCTGCACATTGGGCAGGGCTCAGTGGGGACAGCTGGCCTCTGCTCCTCTTGGTGTCACTGGGGTGACTTGGAGTCTGGGCTGGAGTCGTCCAGAGACCCCTTCACTCACCATCAGGTGGTTCAGGCTGGCTGGACCAGGACCCCTGTGTGTAGCCTCAACTTGACCTGGGCTTCCTCTCAATACGACGGCCAGGATGAGGGTGAATTGCCTTTTGTGATCCATCCTTGGAAGTCTCCCAGCCTCAGCCTGCCCCATTCTTCTTCTGTTTGAAGCTTGTCCTTACAGTCAGCTGATAATCAGTGTGGGTGGGGAAATTATACAAGACACGTCAAAGACTGTGAAAGTGGTGGGGCCAGCTTCCTGGGATGGGGCCAGACTCAAACTCTCCTTTCTAGGGGCCTCCCTTGGAATTTGGATCCCACCCAGCCCCTACCGGCCAATCTCCTCCCTCCATCCTTCCCACACCCACCCAAATCCTGTGGGTAGTGGGGTGGGCTCTGCTCTACCAGACAATCCCTTGACTTCTGCCTTCCCAGGGAAGGGCCTTGGTTCTCAGAGGAGCTGGGGTGCTCTGAGAGTGGAGTGGGAGTGTCTCTGCCCCTGCACTCACCCTTCCGCCTGCTGTGCCCTGTGTATCCCCTGAGGCTCAGGTGCAAGCCGTGCTGCCCTCAGTGCTGTCCTCACAGGGAGCTCTGCTGTGGCTTCTGCTGCTTCCTCCCATACTTCCCTGTTTGAGCTCCTTGGACAACTCTGCCATTCGCCCCTGGACTCAGGCTGTGTACTTTTAAATCACCTTCCATGAGTTGGAGAAAGAACAACTTGTTTTAATCCTTCTCACTTTTTTCAGATTTATTTTCAACATAGATTCCTCTGGTTACTGAGGGTGAGAGCAGAGGAGTCACCTTTGCCCTTCCTTCTCACTCTTTCCAAGTGCTGCACTGGTGGTTTCATTGCGCAGTATCCACGAAGTGTGTATGTTTCAGGCCCCGAGGCTCCAGGGCTCCTGCTGCAGCCTCCTTGCTGTCATGTCAAGGGACCAGCGTCTTCATTAATTCAGGATAGCACCTGCTCTGGAGCCGACTCCTGGCTTTGCACTTGCAACTCTGGGCAAGCCACTTAACCTCTGTTTTCCTCTGTCTAATCTGTGCATGGGGGCAGTAAAAGGACCTATCACAGAAGCACTGGGAGCACGTAGGAGGGGCCACGCCAGCCGTCCTCCTGAAGACCCCCTTTGTCCTCACAGAAGCACTGGGAGCACGCAGGAGGGGCGGCGCCAGGCGTCCTCCCAGACCCCCTTTGTCCCTAGGGAATATGTTCCAAGACTGCCAGTGGAAGCCAGAAACCTCACGTAGTAGCAATGCCTGCACACTGTCTTCTCAATCTGATCATCAAGGTGGCTGCTAAGTGACTAATGGGAAGGCAGTGTCTGCAGCGTGGATCCACTGGACAAAGGGATGACTCTTGTCTGGGGCAGGATGGAGCAGGCAGGTGTGAGGTTTCACCACACTACTCAGAACATCACGCAATTTAAAATTCAGAATTTTGTTTTTGTTTTTTTGTTTTTTGTTTGTTTGTTTTTGAGACGGAGTCTCGCTCTGTCGCCCAGGCTGGAGTGCAGTGGCCGGATCTCAGCTCACTGCGAGCTCTGCCTCCCAGGTTCACACCATTCTGCTGCCTCTCAGCCTCCCCAGTAGCTGGGACTACAGGCGCCGCCAACTCGCCCGGCTAGTTTTTTGTATTTTTTAGCAGAGACGGGGTTTCACCGTGTTAGCCAGGATGGTCTCGATCTCCTGACCTCGTGATCCGCCCGTCTCGGCCTCCCAAAGTGCTGGGATTACAGGCTTGAGCCACTGCGCCCGGCCCAGAATTGTCTTATTCTGAATTTTCCATTTAACAGTTTTGGACTGTGGATGACTGCGGGTAGCTAAAACTGTGGAAGACAGAACCGTGGGAAAGGTGACTGCTGTGTTCACGTCAGATTCTTGTGAGCTCCCTCCCTGTGCCACAGCCTGCCTTGGGCACCGAAGATTCAGCACCTAAAACAGGGCTGGTGGCTGCATGGTGCAGCATCCGGAATGTCTTTCTGCTCTCTTCTGATGGGAACAGTCATTTGTGTGACATGTTCTTTGCCCCAAACGTCTGTGTGTGTTGCTCAGGGTCATTTGCTATTTCAGAACACGGGGAAATCTAAGCTCGCCCCAAAGTATCACAGATTTGTAGGTAATGCATCTCTTTTGTTTTTTTCCTGGCTGGCTGGCAGGAAGATTTTCCCCTCTTGATGTGGAAGAAGCGCCTGAAGGCCTCCTGCCTGCCCCCGGCACCAGATTCCCCAAGGTCTACACTAGTCCCTTCTGACTTCTGGTTGCACTTCTGGTCATTTGTGATTCTCCACATTAAATCACCACATTAAATCACATTAAATCACCCAGATTTGCCCCATATGGTCTCTGTCTCCTGATTGGAGATAAACAACTTCTTCGTGACTTTTTGATCATATTTTTACATTGTGGGTAAATGTACATAACATGAAAATTACCATTTTTACCCTTTTTGAGAGTACAATTCCATGGCACTGGGTATATTCACAATGCTACGCAACCATCCCCACCATCCGTCTACAGAGCCGTTTTCATCCCACAGCCCCTGGCACCCACCATCCCACTGTCTGTCTCTAAGAATTTTTACATTCTAGGGACCTCATATAAATGGAATCACACAGTATTTGTCCTTTTGTGTCTTATTTCACTTAGCATAATGTCTGTAAGTTTCATCCTTGTTGTAGCACGTGTCAGACTTTCCTTCCTGCTTAGGTTGAATATTTCATTGTTTATGTATACCAGATTTTGCCTACCCACGTACCGTTCAAAGCTTGGGTTGATCCACTTCTTGGCTTATTGTCAATAGTGCTGCTATGAACATGGGTGTGCAAATATCTGTCTGAATCTCTGCTTTTAATTTAATTTCTTTGGGTATATTTTAATTTAATTTCTTTGGGTATATACCAAAGGAACATACCTAGAAGTAGAATTGCTGGTTCCTGTGGTGGTTCTAGGTTTAATTTTTGAGGAACTCTCATCACGTTTTCCACAGCAGCTGCATCATCAGGCACCCCCACCAACATGCACCGAGTTCTAAATGTGTCCGTGTCCTCGCCAACACTTACTATATTCTGTTTTTTTGATAGTAGCCATCCTAACAGTGAGAACTGGTAACTCACTGTCGTTTTGATTTTCATTTCCCTGATGGCTGAAGACTTCTTCCATGGCTTGTTGGTTACTTGTTCATCATCTCTGGAGATACGGCTATTTAAGTCCTTTGCCAGTTTTTGAGTTGGGTGGTTTGTTTTGTTGTTGAGTTTTAGGAGTTCTCTACATATTCTGGATATTAATCCCTTCTCAGATATATGATTTGCAAATACTTTCTCCCATTCTGTGGTTTACCTTTTCACTTTCTTGAGAGTGTCTTTTGATTAACCAAAGTTTTAAATTTTGAGTAAGTTGTATTTATTTATTATTTTTCCCTGTGTTTATGGTGTCATATCTGAGAAATCCTTGACAAATCCAATGTCATAAAGATTTATCCTTATGTTTTAAGGGTTTTATAGTTTCACCTCTTACATTTAGGTCTTTCATCGTTTACTTAGTTTTTGTATGTGGTTTAAGGCCAAAGCTCCAACTTTATTCTCTGCATATGGATATCCAGTTTTCTCAGCACCTTTTGTTGAAAAGACTGTCCTTTCTTTCCCCATTGAATGGTGTAGCACCCTTGTTAGTCACTTGTATATCATGGTGAAAATCATCTGACCATATATGCAAGGGGTTGCTCCTGTGCTCTCTATTCTATTCCGTTGGTCTAAATGTCTGTCTTTATGCCATTACCACACTGTTTTGATTAGATCATTTTGTAGTAAGTTTTAAAATTAGAAAGTGTGACTCCTTCAATTTCGTTTTTCTTTTTAAATATTGTTTTGACTGTCTGAGGTCCTGTGAGATTCCATATGAATTTTAGGAGGGACTTTTCTATTTCTACAAAACCTGTTGAGATTTTGACAGGGGTTGTGTTGAATCTGTAGATCATTTGGGGTGGTATTGTCATCAGAACAATATTTAGTCTTTCAATCCATGAACATGGGCTGTCTTCTCACTCATTTATGTCTTCTTTCTTTCAGCAATGTTTTGCTGTTTTCAAAGCACAAGTCTTTCGCTTCCTTGGTTACACTTATTCCTAAGTATTTTATTCTTTCTTGCACTGTCGAAAATGGAATTGTTTTCTTAACTTCATTTGTGGATTGTTCATTGTTAGTTTATAAGCATTGTCATGACTTTTTAAACCTTTGAAAATGTAATCATAATATACATACAGAAAAGTGCTTAACATATGAATGTACCACTCCATTATCACCAAATGAAATCCATGTAACCACCTCCAACTCAATAAATAGATGATTACCATCTGATGCCAACTCCTGGCACCTCTGTGCTCCCCAAAGGTAACTACTTTCATAGTGTCTAACTCCATAAGTTTGTTTAGCCTGTTTTCACACTTCATATAGACGAACCCTGCAGTGAGTAACTTTTTGTGTCTGAATACTTTGGCTCAGTCAACATTGTGTCTAGGAAGCGCATTCATTTTGCCATGTGTAGCAGTAAATTGCCCATTCTTATTTGTAGAATGTTTCATTGTGTGAATATACCACATATAAGTTTTCCCTGCCATGGTGGCCAAGGGGCATGGGTCTGTGGGCACCACGGGGAGCCTGCCAGGAACATTAGCGCACGGGGGTCTCTTTCGAGTGCCTGTCAGCAGCTGAGTGTGACAAACCAAATCCACCTGGACACAAACGCAGTGCACGGCCTCCCCATCCCGGGAGTTTTCTGGGCCTGGGTGGGGCAGGCAGGGAGGGTCTTGGGCGCATCTCACGTCACGGGGGGCTGGTGGCTCAGAGGCCTCAGGATAGCTGCTCTGCCCAGGGGCTCTGGGTACTCAGAGGCCAGTCAGCTGCTCACACCTCAGGCCGCGTTCCAGCCGAAGCTTCTCATCTTCCCACTCAAATTTGTGCTCTTAATTGCAATCAATGCCCAGAAAAACAATTAGCCCCCAACTGGCCGCGCTGGTCATCTCCGGTGGCAAGAAGGACTGCGGAGGGTCACGGCCACGCAGTGAAGGGGCCGGAGGGGGGCTGTGGGGCGGAGATCCATCGGCCTCCCCACAATTAACACGCCGAAGCGCCACCCTCGCCTCCTAAATTACGCCGGCGGCCGCAGCCAGCCCGGACCAGCGTAAATCACGTTCTGACTGCCGCCGAGTTAGGGCAGCAGCTCTTCTGCTAAGAGCAGTGTTACTGTCTCCTAAATCCCAAAGCCGTGATTGATGCCACCTGCTCCGCACGTGCTGAGGCCACCATCTGCTTACAGGGAAACATAAACTTTGAATAAGCAGGTCCTGCTGATTTTAACTGGGCTAATTTATTGCTCACAAGCGGAGGAGCTGAGTTCGCAGCAAATTTCTCCAGCCACCCGGGAGCCCGCAGCCTGGCCCTCGCGTCTGCGATAGGAGCTTGATAAGGTCACCGTCAACAGCATCCACACGGCGCCACGCCAGCCCCCGGCCCCCAAAAGCACCAGGGAAAAGAGCCCCAGCAAAGCACCTCCCGTGGGGGGATTTATTTCTGAATTAAACACTCCCAGCCCCAACGGAAGCCTATTCATTTTCACAATCAGCTTTCTTCCCAGTTGTAAACACTCTTTCTAAAACTTGTGCATGATTTTAATTACAGATAAGTTTCTCTTTAAAGGCCGGGCATTCATGCCTGGGTTGCTAAGCTGAATTCGATACATCTCTATGTTAACAGTGTCCGGTGAAGGCACAGGCTGGGCTTGGGCCGTGCACCTGGCTGGGCAGCTCCTGCGTTTGGGGCACTCCTTGGCACAGAGGCACTGGAGGGCTCCACCAGCTCCTTCCACCCTGTTGCCCTGGGACATGGGGGACCCAGGAAAAGTCCTCTGTCCAGCTCCATGCCCCACGAGGCCACAGCCCAAGAGAGCAAGCCCAGCAGTGTGGCTGAGGCCCACCAGCACGCACCCCCTCAGCCCGCACCGACCAGAGTGCACCCCTGTGGCCATGGCAGCCCTGGGGTGGGAGTGTGTCTGTGCTTCTGCAGGAGGGGAGGCTGTGGGTGGCTGGTGCATAACAAGGGCAAACAGGAGCCAAGGCCACCGGGGCTCATCCTAGAGCCAGCTCTGGGCTGTCTCCTCCAGGAAGCCTCCCTGACCTGCCCTTCCCCAGCCCTTCCTGGGTGTCACTGCTGCCTGTGGCTGCTGAGCCTATGCCCTCCCCCCAACCCACACCAAGAGCTTCTGGAAGCTGGGAGAGCCTCTAATATCATCCAGGTCCCCAGTCCCAGCTCAGAGCTCTGCAAAGCCAACTCCTCACCCCCCAACAACTGAGAAAAGGCCCAGGACAGCCACACTGCTTACCCTGGGTGGGGATCCTCGGAACCACCGCCAAAGGCAGACTATTCTTCGTGCACTGTTCAGTACTCGTGACACCACCGAGTCCCTAATCCCAGGGTACTAGGAGGCCCCCTAGAACCTCCTCCAGGGAGCACCAACACCTGCCTCGCTGGACTGAGAGGAGGAGACCCGGATTCCACTCACCTTCCCAGGCCAGAACACACTCTCCTTTTCTGGAACTGCAAGACACACACTCAACCAGTGTGATGCAAGAGGCGTGAGCTGGGGATGAAGGGACTCGGCCGTCTGCAACACCAGATGGGGAAGGGAAGCTCCCCCTTGGGCCCATCCCCACGGTACTGGACGGGTGGAGCTCAGGCAGTATGTGTGTATGCGCGCATGTGCATGTGTGCGTGTGTGTGTGCATGTGTGTGTGCGTGTGTGTGCACGTGTGTGCATTGGTGTGTACGCGTGTGTGCATGTGTGCACGTGCACACCATGTGAACATGCAAGTGGGTCATTTGTGCATATGACTGTGTGTGCCTGTATGAGCACACGGTCAGGTGCATGTGTGTGTTCGTGTGCGTCCACATGTGTGTGCACGTGTGCATGTGAGTGTATGTGCATGTGTGCCTGAGCACATGGTCAGGTGCGTGTGTGTGTGTGCATTGTGTGTGCGTGTACGTGTGCATGTGTGTGTGCATGGGTTCATGTGTGTGCGTGTGTGTACATGTGTGCACGTGTATGTGCGTGTGTGCACGCATGTGTGTTCGAAGAAGCCACCTGGAGCCGAGGAGAGTCCAGGAGGCTGAGGCTGCCCCACAGGCACGGTCGGCCTTGCCGTGGGTTTTCAGCTCCCTGGATTTGAAGGAATGTCCTTCTATCCATAGAAACTGAAGGAAAACAAAAGCCAGGGTACAAATATTTCCATTCAGTTTTCAAACGGAGGCCCGAGGCCAGGCCAAGCCTCATCTCTGGAGGTCTCTGCAGCCTCCAGCGTCCGTGTGATTTTTCAGTGGTAAATGAAACTGCCAAGCCCTGGCTGTGTTGCACGGCTTCACCATCATAACTTTAAATCCCATTATGATCACCTCATTTTACAACATGCTTTGGCCCTGGGATCAATATATCAAGAGAGCCCAGCGCCAGTTACGATCTGGACAAGATTCTGAAGCGGGGGCTGCTGCCAGCAGGGCCCCGGCCTCTCCTGCCCCTCGGGTCACGCCTGCCCAGAGCAGGAGCTCCCCAGGGCACGGCAGAATCCAGGAAAGGGGCAAAAGAGGGGAAGCCGTGGGAGAGGCAGCGAGGGGCAGGCGAGCCCCACAGCCTCCACCCCGCACCCCCAGGGTTCCCCCAGCATGTTACAGCAAGCAGGTGCCCAAGAGCCCGGTTCAGCTCTAAGTTGCTCAAATGGGAACCGGTGCAGACTTCGGCTCCAGGGTGGCCCTGGCACCCCGTCCTCTTACTTGACAGGATCCCCAACCTCCTGCACACTCCCAGGGTGAGGCAGCCCCACATGGGTGCCGGGCAGCAGGGACCCAGATCTTGCTTTTGTAGACAGGAGATGTGGCCAGCATGCAGGCAGATGCTACGGGGCGGCAGGGGCGGGTGACGGCATCCCTTGCTCTCACTAAGGCCCTCTCCGTGGGCTGGCGTCCCAGAACCCCCCAGGGGCACACAGCAGAGCCAAACGGAGGAAGCAAAGACACAGATTAGCTTTCGCTGAAACAGGATGACAACGGCATTTTCTCCCATTTCTGAAGTTGGACCTCATCAGTGAGCAGAGATACCTGGAATCAAGGCCTCTGGGGCAGACACCCTGGTACCTCCGCACCCCCACATCCCACAGGTGGCTGCCACAGCCGGGCAGCCCACCCTACCCGGCCAGAGGAACCGCGGGGACCCAGGGGCCTGCCTGGAAAATCAATCAGCATGTTGGCCCCGCCAATTTCCAGGAGCATGAAACCATTTTTTGCCCAGCAGGGCACTAATGTGCAATGCGGCCAAAAGCAGAAAAAGGCCACATGGAGCCCCGCAGCGATCCTTACACTCCCCAAACAGCCCAGGACCGCAGACCCATCCCTGCAGCCTTCCTGTTACATCTTGCTTGGGAAGGTGGCGACGAAAGGCACAAGGCACATGCGCGGGCACACACAGGCCCACAGTGACACCTCACACCCTGCACTCATGCACACGCCGCGCACACACAGGCCCACGGCTCCCTCACACCCATGCTCATGCACACGCCGCGCACACACAGGCCCACGGCTCCCTCACACCC
>NW_022312312.1:0-1287 GCF_002776525.5 Piliocolobus tephrosceles | reverse complement strand
CCCCATGCTCATGCACACGCCATGCACACGCAGGCCCACAGCAACGCCTCACACCCCACACTCATGCACATGCCACGCACACGCAGGCCCATGGCTCCCTCACACCTGCCCTCATGCACACGCTGCGCACATGCAGGCCCACGACTCCCTCATACCCGCGCTTATGCACACGCCGCGCACACACAGGCCCACGGCTCCCTCCCACCAGGGTCGAGAGGCTGCTGTGGTTAGGGGTTGGAGAGGAGGGGCATAAGCCTATCACTGCCCCCACTTCACACCCAGGTGCTACATCCAGTTCAGGTCTCCAATATCTGTCTGACTCCCCCACCCGTCCTGGGCTCATCTGGGGTCTGCAGTCTTTTGTGAGGCCCAGACCAGCCCAACCCAGCATAGAAAGGACCTGAGCCTTCCCTTCACAGATGGCGCGGTGGAGGCCCAGGGTCACAGCAGGGTGGGGCTGCCTCCCAGGCCACACTCGGCCAAGACACTGGGCGCAGACTGTGGGGTAGGGGGTCGGCAGTCTCTGACAAGACAGTGGGACCCTCTGAGCCAAGACCGGCGGGACCAGGGCCCATCCACTGCCCTGTGCCACAGGGAAGCAGCATCTAGAACCCAGGGGCCCCAGGTAGCATCAGTCCCGCTGTCTGCCTGTGGCTGGTGAGGAGGCACCACGGGTCCTCAGAGGCAGTGAAGGGGCAGGAGACAAGCTTTGTGCTGGATGTGCAAGTCCAGCAGCTGGGAGAGCCCAGGTGTGGTAGGAGCAGCCCCACAGTGGACAGGAGAGGCCTGGGCAGAGGAACCGCTGTCCTGCTGTTGGGGGCAGGTCCATGCTGGGGCCGGGGAAGGGCCAGGGCACCTTGAGACTCAGAGAGCCCCTTGGGGTTGCTGAGCCCCCTCCAGCCCAGCCTGCCTGGGGAGGGGGTGCCTGATCCCTCAGCCACACCCCTGACCCCCACCCCTGGCAGTCCTCCTGGGTCCTGGGAGCTGCTCACTGGTGCTATACCTGGGACCTGGGACTGGTCGGATGACAAGGTCGAGTGGGGAGGGCCGGGGATGGGGCTGGGTCCACCCCTGTAGCCCTTGGCCCCTGGCCTCCACTCTGAGGTTGGAGTGCATCCAAGAGTCGTCTGACCCAGAAGCCCCAGAAACACCCAGCCTCCCTCCCCACAGGCTCACCAGTGCCGGGAAAGGGGGGGCTGCCAATGGGAGCACAGAGACATGCAGAAGTGCTAACAGGTGCCTGGGCCGGAGGGAGGGTTCCTGCGGTGCGAGGGCAGAGGTGGGAGG
>NW_022312311.1:11462-13755 GCF_002776525.5 Piliocolobus tephrosceles | reverse complement strand
TTTTTTTTGTTTTTGTTTTTTTGTATTTTTAGTACATACTCATCACCGCCACCATCTTCGCTGCCACCAGGGGGCAGTGTGGCCCCAGCGTAAGGGCATCAGCTTTGGTGGCCAAACGCACTGGTCTCAAATCTCAGCTCCACGCACGGCCCGTGTGTCCTTGGGCGCATGACTTCACTTCTCTCTGCCTCTGTTTCCTCTTTGTGAATGGGGGTAATAATCATGGCAATATTGGCTCGAGTGAAGTTTAGTGAGCTGCTCTATGTGAGAGCGCTTTGCAAATCAAGTGCCTCAGTTCATTCGCCACCACAGCCACAGAGATTCCACTCCCTTCTCACCTTGCAAGAAGGCTTCTCACCTTGCAAAGCCTGAGGCTCTCGCACTCAGCTTCTCTTTGGGATTATGCCAGTCCTGTGACAGGTGACCCTGGGTTGCCCCCATTCTTAGTCCAGTGTCTGAGAAGGGGAAGAAAAACTCCATTTGTGTTGGAGCATTGGAGTAGCTCAGATGAATGAACAGGAGGAAGGCTGCAGGCAGAGGAACTGGCTGATGGGAAGCTCCCCGAGGGAAAGTTCAGCCAGCTAGATGCTCGTTAGCCAAGGACACGTGGAGAGCTAGAATATGACTGTGAGCACATACGTATTCTTTCAGGAGGAAGCAGAGAACACTTGGGTGGTGCTGGGAGGGATTGGAGGTCATCCTTACCACGTGAAGGATGGATCTGTGCTTATCCAGTGGTAAAAGGCAGGAAGGGCATTTGAGCTGAGGGAACTGTGCATACACAGGCGCCAGGGATGAAAGTGTAAGGTAGGTTATAGGTGTGTGGTGATGAGCAGCAAATGTTAGGCTAAGAAATAGGCTTTCCTCTGAGGAGAAAGGCTGGGCACAATAAGATTAGGGTTTGGAGCTGGGCACGGTGGCTCACACCTGTAATCCCAGCACTTTGGGAGGCCATAGTGGGAGGATCACTTGAGCCCAGGAGTCTGAGACCAGCCTGGGCAACATAGCAAGACTCTGTCTCTATAAAAATAAAAATAAAAAAAATTAGCTGTGGATGACGGTGAAAGCCTGTGGTCCCGGCTACTTGGGAAGCTTGAGGCTGGAGGATTGCTGGTGTTTGAGGCTGCAGTGAGCTAGGGTGGCACCACTGCACTCCAGTCTGAATGAAGAGCAAGATCCTGTCAAACAAAAAAAAGATTAGTGTTTGGAAAGATGGCTCCAGTAGAATGTGGAGGATGGATTAGAACTAGGGAGACAGGAGTCACAGAAGATTAAGGAAGCTGTGCAGGGTTCCACAGGAACAAGGAGTGGGCTTTGAATTTAGGGAAAAGAGGGAGTAAGAGACAGAGGAATATGAAGGCAGAGTTGCCACACAGGCTGTGGGGATGGGGGCTGACTCTGAGGAGACAGGAGGGGCTCAGAACAGGGACCTGGGAGGGGCAGGTTTCCAGGCAAATGGTGAGCTCTTTGCTGAACCAGAGCTGGGGTTCAAGCCCCTCCTGTTGTAGGAGGGAAACCTGAGATTTAACAAGGAAAGTAAAATGCCCAGGGTCAGTCAAAGGCAGCAGCTTAGTACTTGGCTCTTTCCGTATTCAACCTCATGGCTTAGGGACCAGTGGATGATGACCAAGTCCTCAAATCTGCCCTTTGAGACGGTTAAGTGCCGTCTCAGGGGCTTGGACTCTGGGGCCAGATTGTCTAGGTTAAGATCCTGGTCTGCCTCTTACCAACTGTGTGACCTTGGCAGGTCTCTCTGTACCTCAGTTTCCTCATCTGTAAATTGGGGGTTATAATAGGTTGTTGGGAGCATTAACTGAGCTGATACAAGTGCTTAGAATAGTGCTTAGCAAATAATGAGTGTTAGTCGTAATCGTTGCATCCATTTTGAAGAAGAAGCTGAGACTTAGAAAAATGAAGTATCTGCCCCATGCCACGCAACTAATGTTGGCCGAGTTCCAGCTTAAGCTACTCCAAAGACTTGACTGGTTTGCTTAAGCTGATTGCTTGCCACTGCTGGCTCTTTCTGGAGGATGGTTGGTGTCTTTAACTGAAGAAACTGGAGTCCCCAGCAGGACTCTTAGGAGGAGATTCTGTGGCCCTCTAAGTGTCCTGTCTGGACCCAGCTCTGATTCTGACACCACCATTCAGCCTGTTTGCTGGATAAATCCACTTGCTCCCCTGGTCAGAGAGCAGGCCAGAAACCAGGATCCATCAGGGACGCCTGAAACCTGGTCTCTCCCCTAGTTCCACCTAGGGGACAAAAAAAAAAAAAAAAAAAAAAAAAAAAAAATAT
>NW_022312311.1:0-11362 GCF_002776525.5 Piliocolobus tephrosceles | reverse complement strand
GTGTGTGCGCAGAATGGTGGGGAGTGATGTGTTGGGAGTGTGATGTGAAAAGGAGAGAATCAAGCAAAATGCGAACTGATGTGCTCTGAATAAGCAGCACTGATGGAAGGAAGTTAGCCTGCTCCAGCCCCTCCTGAGAGAGTTGGCACACAGGCAAGTTAGGGTGTCCTACCCTGTCCAGACACCAGAGAGAATCCACCTGGCCACATGGTTCTTATGTGAGCCGCTACGGAGGCCCCGACCAGCCGAGAAGCCGCTGCCTGTGTTCTGCTTCCTGCCTTCCCCATCCCTAGGCTCATAACCCATCAGCAGAGGAAGTGACACATCTTCCCAGATGAGATGGGCGGCATGCTTCCCCAGCAGCTCTCAGAAAATGTGCCCGAGCCACAGAAATGAAGCCGGGCGGCGGTGGGCTGTGGGTTTCTAGAGACCACTCCGTGCGGTGCTGCCGCACTGACTTTCCAGAGCAGCTTCCTCAAGAGAAGAAAACAATCATAGCATTACCTGAATACCTATTACCCACCTATAAGCACGTGCAAAGCACACTCAATGATTAGTTCCATCCGTCAGATGAGGAAACAGAGGTGGAATGAAGAACACATGAATCTGAGTCTCCGTTTGGAAAGATGAGGGAGGTATGGAGATGGAGGGTGAGGATGGTTGCACAACAATGTAGATGTACTTCATGCCACTGAATTTTATGTTAACATTTTATGTTATATATACTTTACAATTTAAAAAAAGTCCTGCAGACTGGGCACCATGGCTCATGCCTGTAATCCCAGCACTTTAGGAGGCCAAGATGGGCGGATCACCTGAAGACAGGAGTTCGAGACTCGCCTGACCAACATGGTGAAACTTTGTCTCTACTAAAAATACAAAAATTAGCCAGGTGTGGTGACGCACAGCTGTAGTCCCAGCTACTCAGGAGACTAAAGCAGGAGAATTGCTTGAACCCAGGAGGCAGAGGCTGTAGTGAGCTGAGATCATGCTACTACACTCCAGCCTGGGAGATGGAGCAAGACTCTGTCTCAAAAAAAAAAAAAAAAAAGTGCAAACTAAGAATTAAGTAACACAGCTACCAAGGGGGGGAAGCCAGCAGTCACACCCAAAAAGTCCTACCCCAGGGCCTTCTTTGCTCTAAACACCCCTGTAATGTCTCATCTGCAAGTGAGGATAGTGACCTGCAGAAGATGTGATTGGACAGAGAGACAGGGGCCACTCAGTGTCAGGCTGAGAAGGATGGTCTCTCCTGAGGGCACTGGGAGCTGGGTCAGAGTTTTACACAGAATGGGGCATGGTAGGATTTAAGGCTTAGAAAGTTCCTTCTGGCTTGCAGGAAGATGGGCTGGTGTGAGACTGGGGGTGGGAAAAAGGCCAGAGCATGGCCCAGACAAGAGCGGTGGTGGGCTAGACCAGGACAGGGCTGCAGATTTGAGAGGGCCGTGAAGTGGAATGGACAGGTGGGGAAGGCAGGCAGGCGATGACTGCCCTAGCTGGGTTTCTTCTGGCCCACCCAGTTCAGCCTCTGGACAGTGATCCTTCAAGATCCCCTCCCTGACTGAAGTCTCAGAGGAAAAGTCAGGGCACAGGCTTCCTCTCCAGCCACCAGGGGGCAGTGTTGCAAAGTCTTTGGGGAGCAGGGCCCTTCTTCCAAATTATCCACAGCCGGGCAGGGGCTTGCTCTCATCCCGCATTTGCCTCTCCCCCTTACCCCATCCCCAGCCCCCACCCTCGGCGTCCCTCCCAGCCTTTGCTGCACCACCCCCTACCGTGTCCTCTCTCCAAGAAGTCACATTATTAAAAACTGTAATCCCACACTTGACACTTTAGGAAAACAGTGGCACAGCCATTAGCTCATGTGGGCCATGAGCAGAATGAGACTCCAAAAGACAGGGTCAGAACAGAATGAGACTCTTCCCCCAACCCCCACCACCCCCATAACCAACCACCGTTAAATTTTGTTGTTGTTGTTAGAGACAGGGTCTCGCTCTGCTGCCCAGGCTGGAGTGCAGTGGTGTGATCATAACTCACTGCAGCCTCCAACTCCTGGGCTCAAGGGATCCTCCCCACTTCAGCCTCCCCAGTAGCTGGGACCACAGACATGTGCCACCACACCTGGCTAATTTTTAAATTTTTGGTAGAGATAGGGTCTCACTGTGTTTCCCAGGCTTGCCTTGAAGTCCTGGCCTCAAGAAATCTTCCTGCTTTGGTCTCCCAAAGCACTGGGATTATAGTCATGAGACACTGCACCTGCACCCCCCAAAATCCACCGTTTTATAATAAGGAAACTGAGGACTAGGCAGGGAATGAGACTTGATCAGCATGTCAGTGGCAGAGCCGAGGCTGGGAGCTGAAGGCCAGCCAGTGCCCAAGCTGGAGCCCTGCAGGACCTGCAGAACAACAACTGTGAACAGTGGTCCCCCCGCCCACCTACAGAGTCCCCATGTTGCTGCTGAGCTTCCTCCTACCTCAGGGGGCCTTCCTAGTGATTTATTCCCCTGGGTTGTCGGTGAGGTCAGGCTGACCTGGCACGTACGTGTCATGATTTACTTCCTCCTCATCCTCTGCTTCCAGAATTATAAGAGTCATCACCATCACCATCACTGCCATATTAATAATGGCTCATGTCTGCTCAGCTCTCAGAATTTTGGAAGCACTAATCCATCCATCAGCTCATCCAAGCCATATGACTGCTCTGGGAAGGCGTTTTGCAGACAATGGCACTAAGGATCAGAGAGGGCAAGTGACCAGCCCCAGGTCACTGGGCGAGGCTGGGAGCAATCTCCCAGAAGGAAGCAGCTGTACCACATACTTAGGAGGTCGGGCAAGATAACAGGGTTTAGGACAGTCCTGCCAGGAGGTTTCTTGTGTCAACTAAAACTGAAATCCTAAGCCCCCCAATTTGCTGAATGGACAACCCACCTCTTGGCCAAGGGGACCCCAGAGAAACCTTTAAAAACTGAGTTTTTGGCCATGAAGGGACAAGAGACACACCTCGTTTATCCCCCTCCCTTTTGTGGCTTAGACACTACACCTGAGCAGCATTAATGCTAAAACAGAGATCATAAGATTGACAGAATAGACTCTTTTTTTTTTTTTTTTTTGAGACGGAGTCTTGCTCTGTCGCCCGGGCTGGAGTGCGGTGGCCGGATCTCAGCTCACTGCAAGCTCCGTCTCCTGGGTTCACGCCATTCTCCTGCCTCAGCCTCCCGAGTAGCTGGGACTATAGGCGCCCGCCACCTCACCCGGCTAGTTTTTTGTATTTTTTAGTAGAGACGGGGTTTCACCGTGTTAGCCAGGATGGTCTCGATCTCCTGACCTCGTGATCCGCCCGTCTCGGCCTCCCAAAGTGCTGGGATTACAGGCTTGAGCCACCGCGCCCGGCGACAGAATGGACCCTTTGTGGCAATAAGATGCCAAACTATAAACAAGACCTTGGGTCACACCAGGCAAGGATTAAATCCCACACCCATACACTAAAGAATAAACTGTGTTCTCACTGCCACAACATTTCTCTTTTTCTCTAGCAGCTAAATAAGCCCTGGTCTTGAGATAAGCAATGGTAAAACAATTTGCAGCTCCTCCACCACCAGACGCTAACTAACTGATGCCCGTTCCACCAGCCAAAACTATAGGTCTAATTGGACTAGAGACTGATTTCAGGAATTTTTTCTGATAAGAGACCACTGACCATGGATGGGTTCTGGCCAGTTTATAGACACCGCACTTGAGTCCTTCATGTCCTTGCTTCACCTTTTGATGTATACATACATTTAAATGTTAACTCTCCAACCCAATGTGAACATGGGTCATATGTAACACGCATGTTTGTTCAACATGCATACATTAGGACCACCTCGTGAATATTCACAGCTCCTCCTATAACCTGTTGAATATGTGTATTTGGGCAACGCATTCAGCTTAAATTTCTATCTAACCCCTCCTCCCTTAAAGTGTCTGTCTCTGGACTCTGCCAAAGACTGAGCTCCCCAGCCCATCAGAATGGCCACATTGTAGGCTGTAACTCTTTATAAGAAGTAAGTCTCATACCTATAATCCCAGCACTTCAGGAGGCTGCGGTGGGAGGATTGCTTGAGACCAGCCTAGGCAACACAGTGAGACCCTGTCTCTACAAAAACTTACCAAATTAACCAGCCGTGGTGGCATGCACCTGTAGTCTCAGCTACTGGGGTGTCTGAGGCAGGAGAATCGCTAGAGCCCAGGTGTTGGAGGCTGCAGTAAGGCATGATTGCATCACTGCACTTCAGCCTGGGGAACAGAGTGAGACATTGTCTCTAAAAAAGAAAAAGAAAAAAAGAAAGCAAGAAAGAAAAGCAATAAAGTCTTCTCTCCAAATGCATAGATCTCATGATTTTTCAGTTGTCACGTTTCATCTCTATTTCACAGATGAAGAAACAGCCTCAGAGAGCTTTGGACTGGGTCAGGGTTAAACTGACACCCAAGCTCATGCGCTTTCTGGGGCACAGAGATGTCACTTTCAGGGAGGGATGCGGTTTCCAACACAGTGTGTATTCTCACAGGCTAGAGGGAGTTGGAACTAGGATAAGGCTGCTGTGGGGTGAAAGAGCCTGGAGGTGGGGGTTGGGGGAGGCAGATTCCCCAGGGAGTGGTTGGAGGTAGGGAGAAACCTCCAGGTGGGTTTTAAGCTGCTACAGGGAGCACGGCAGGGCCTATACAAGAGTGGGGCACTGGAAGAGCCAGGGGCTGTGTTGAGGTTAGGTGGCTGTGCAACCTGAACACCCACCCCGCCTGCGCACCTGCTCCTCTCCTCGCAATTAGGAGATGAGCTGTGTCCTGATGGAGAAGTTGTGCCAACAAAGACAGGAGAAGCCCTGAATGCTTGGCAGGATGGGGCCTGTTTCTCATCAATCAGCTAGAGAGACTGAAGCCTGCTTATCTAGGGAGACATAAACAGTGACTCCCCCGTGGACTCCACACTCTCCTGGCCTCAGTCTACCAATCTGAAAAAAGGAAAGGTTGAATTAAAGGAGCTCCACATTCCTTCCCACTCCGACCTCTGAGAAGTGATGGACGCTCTGAGGCATCCATCCTCGCTGTCCTTGGCTCAGATCCCAGCCCCTGCTGTATACTTGACATGTAGCCTCAGGCAAGACACGAGGCCTCTCTGAGCAACAGTGTCCTCATGGGTGACATAAGGAAGACATAGCCTTCGTTGAGCAGAGTTAACGAGCCATACATGGGAGTGTGTCTGCACAGCAAGGGCCTGACTCCAAGGCGGCATCGGGAAGGCCGAGGCTCTGACTGAGGCCCTCGCTTGTCTGCCTGGCCCATGGCTCATTTATAGATATCCCCTTCCTGGCTGCTAGGCCAGAAGGGAAGTGGGAACAAAGATGCTGAGGTGGCAGTTTGGAGCCGTTTTCAGGAAGAAGCCTCTGGGCACTCTTCCCCTTTTCACCCCGCCCACAACCCGTCTTCTGGGCAATCTCACAGTGATCCTCAGGACACGCCTGAGGTGGATGGTTGGAGGTCATGATCTCCATTTAACAGATGGGAAGACAGAGACCCAGAGAGGACAAAGGATCAGCCCAAAGTCCTCCAGCAGGATTATAACAGAGCTGAGACCAGCATTGAGGTCTTTAGTCTGGGCCCAGCCCTATTCCTTTGTACCCCCAAGCAGATAGTTCTATAAAATGAAGAGTCTCCTATTTTTCCTGGTTTACTAAAAGGCATTTTCCTAAGTGGGTTGGCTTGAAGAAGGTAAGGGATTAGGTTCTGCAAACAGCCCCAGGTTTTATGAACAACATCAGGCTTAGCATGAGACACAGGGCTCTCTCACGCCTGTAATCCCAGCACTTTGGGAGGTCAAGGTGGGTGGATCATGAGGTCAGGAGATCGAGACCATCCTGGCGAATACAGAGAAACCCCGTCTCTACTAAAAATACAAAAAATTAGCCTGGCGAGGTAGTGGGCACCTGTAGTCCCAGCTACTCGGGAGGCTGAGGCGTGAGAATGGCGTGAACCTGGGAGACGGAGGTTGCAGTGAGCCAAGATGGCGCCACTGCACTGCAGGCTGGGCGGCAGAGCGAGACTCCATTTCAAAAAAAAAGAAGAAAGGAGACACAGGGCTCTGTGAATATTATGGGGCCCTGGAAGCAGCAAAGTTTTGCAGATTGGGCTAGGCCAATGGCACAGGACTCTAAAAAAGGCATCAAGTTTTGTAAACTGTGGGAATCCACAGATGGTGTTGTGATCCACATGCATCATGGTACTCTGTAAAATGCACCTTCTTATAATACTTGAACAAAACACAGCAAACACCACACACTGGCAAATGGCAAAGCCCAGGTGCAAAACAGCGTGGTCAAACCTCAGACCTGGGCCACTCATAGCAGGAGCTGACTATGGGGTTCACCAGGGAGCTGGTCTGAAGGCATGTTAGCCTAAGTCTCAGAGGCTCCTGGGTACCTGATCCTTGCTGCAGTTCCACAGCTCAAGTTCAGGAATATTCTTGGACGAGGCTTTGCCAGCCTGAGGAAGTTGAAGTAATAAATGAAAGCTGCTCATACCAGAGGCTACTGTACATACCATGCCCTGGGGGGTAGTATGCATTGCTTGACTCAAAGATCAATGAGACAGGCCGGGCAGGTGCAGTGGCTCACACCTGTAATCCCAGCACTTTAGGAGGCCAAGGTGGGTGGATCACTTGAGGCCAGGAATTCGAGATCATTTTGGCCAACATGGTGAAACCCCGTCTCTACTAAAAATACAAAAATCAGCCAGGTGTGGTGGCATGCACCTGTAATCCCAGCTACTTGGGAGGCTGAAGTACGAGAATCACTTCAACCTGGGAGGCTGAGGCTGCTATGAGCCGAGATCGCGCCACTGCACTACAGCCTGGGCAACAGAGAGTGACTCCATTTCAAAAACAAACAAACAAAAACAAAAAGATCAATGAGATAAACTTAGCCAGACAAGCTGGTCCCCCCGACAGAGACCATTCCATGCACAGAACTTCTTCAGGCCCTGGGGCCAAGGTGGGGGTAACTGGGCTTCCAGAAAGTTTAAAGGGATCTTTATACTGTAATTTGGAGTCTGGGAGGTTGCACCTCTGCCAATCTTCATGAGGATTCACAATGCTGACGTTGATCAGAAGGATTTGGAGAGACAGACCCAATTTGGTTTTCCTAAGTAGGCTCTGATCAGGTCAGATCCTGGGTCAAACCCATCAGGGTCTGGTCTTTCTATTAATCCAAGCCAGTTCTTGACCTTTCTCAGTGGAATGGTCATGCACTCACATTTCTTGTTTCTCAAAGACTCATTTATTCATGTAACAAGTATCTAATGAGTGTCTCCTGAGTGCCAGGGAGATCTGTGATTATTTCACACATTCCCTACTTCCTACTAGCACCCTCATATAGCAAATAGGAGCCAAGTGGAGCTGGTGTACGCTTCTCTGTTATTGCACCCCAAAAGTTAGACTCCAAACCCACATCCTCATTCCATGCAAAAAGACCTTATTCCAGGGACAGGGTCAGATTCACTTCTGTATCTTGGATTTGGGGAAACCCAGATCTTCTTCGGAGAAGATAGCCTGGGTGGAGAGAAAAGCCTGGTTCTAGCATTAGAGGTTCAAGACACCCACCACCTACTAGCTGGGTGATCTCTGGCAAGTTACTGAGGCTCAATGCCTTGTTTGTAAAATCAGGGAATAAATAACCTGACCTTACAGTGTCAAGGGGAGGACCCAGTGGGGCCTTGTGTGTGAAAGTGCTGTGCAAGCTGGGAAAGGCAAGGTGGATTTGCTTTCCCTTGCTTCCCTGTTCTGAGCCCCACCTCTGCCACTCCTTTCTCTGAGCTTCAGAGGCCTCCAGGCTTGGCTTCTTTCTCCTTCGCTGAACCTTCACAGTGGCTCTGCAAGGAATGTGTCCCTTCTTTATAGATGAGAGAATTGACACTCAGGGAGATGCTGGGACTTGCCTGAGATCACTTGACCAGCAAATGACAGCTGAGATGGGACCCAGATCTCTCTGGCTCCTGGACCTCCATCCTCAGTCCTCAGTTCAGAAAATGCTGAGAATTTCATATTTTCCATTCTGTTCCCCTCCTCCCTTTGCCTAGATGGCTGAAATTGATGGACCTTCTACCATGAGCTCCACCCAGGCAGGCTGCCACTGGATACTTAGTGGACAGGGCACCTTCTTGCTCTGGATCCTTAGAGCTCAGGGAGGAGATGAGGGATTCGGTGAGAGGGGACGTAGGCTTGAGGGGGACAGGGGTTCAGTGAAAGAGGACAACTGCTAGATGGAGGAACAAGGGCTCTCCATGGGGCCCTCCTATCAAGGGAGGGCAACAAAAGTTCCGTGAAGGGAATAAGAGCTTGGTAGGAGAAGGGCTCAGGTGGGAAATGGGAGTGCAGTGAGGAGACTGGGGATGAGTGTGGAAGGTTGGGGAGCTTGGGGAGACCTATCAACATCCCCTCTGCGCCCCCACCTCTCTGCTGCTAACAGAGCAGGGGAAAATACCTAAGGGAAATGCAGAGGCAAGAGGCTGGAAAGGACAGGCTGAGGCTGAGCCTCAGGGAGGCGGGGCACAGTTCCTCCTCACAGAGAGGCTGGACTTGAATAAACCCAGCCTCCTACACAACTGTGGAGCCAGGACAAGGGAGAGACAGAAGGAGCAAGTGATCCAGGGAGACAGACACTTGGAGACACTTGGGGTTGAGTTTGAGGAGGACTCCCTAACCTGTGCCTGGACAAATCTCATGTCCTGTGTGGCCCAAGAGGAACTGACCCAGTGTCTAGAGCTCCCACCATCATTGCATCCCTGCTGTGGCTCACCTGCTGCTGTCTCCAGGAGCCCCCAAGAGGATTTGCTTCCTCTCTCCTGCTAAGCTCCAGGTCCTGAGATTGAATTAGGGGCTGGAGCTCACTGCGCTGCAGCAGTCATGGGACCCAGGATAGGTAAGTCCGGACAAAGTAAGGAAGGCGCATGGCGAGTGAGCCTGGGGAACATGTTCCCAGAGAAAAGGGTGAGGCCATAGGGCCAGAGTGGGTAGGATGGGTGCTCACAGCTGTTGGCACAGAGCCAGGCACATGGCCAGAGCTCAGTAAAGGTGTGTTAAATGAATGAGTGGATGACTGGAGGAGCAGAAAGGGACACTATTTACTCAGCTGGAGCCAGGGAACCCAGCCAAACTTTGTTGATGACACAGAGACTTACAGGACAACAGAAAGACAGGCCCCTGACCCCCTCATCAAGCCCTGTTTCCCCTCTCGAAGGAGACAGAGACAGACAGAGCGGAGAAAAAGAGAACAGTGTAGTTAGACAGACAGTGCAGACAGGCAGGCTCAAACAAAGAGGCACACAGGAGGTCGGAGAATGCAGTATCAACAGGTGTCAGCAGGAGAATGCAGGGAAAGGTAAGGAGGTCAAACCTGGAGAGAGGGCTGCAGCAGAGACTGCGAGAGACAGAGAGGAAGAAGACAAAGCAGGAAAGAGAATCAGACAGGGACAGGTGCCAGAGAGCTACAGACAGACCTGCAGGCAGTTAGAAGATCCACCCAGAACACCAGGGGATTGAGAGTGACCTGCAGAGACCTGCATGGGTCTCTGCGCAGTGAGGTCTCTTACTGTGGAGAGGGGAGGAGGCTGGAGGAAAAAGGTCTTGAAGCTCTGCCTGCAGGGTGACAAGGAAACGCCCTGAAGCGAAGGCAGTGTTTCTGGGAACAGAGCACCTAGCCCAGCATTTCCTGGGAAGTCAGTGTGGGTAGAAGAAACAAAGGATCTTTGGACTGGGAGAACTCCAGGTTAGACGCCCTATAGCGGTCACCTTTGGCCTCTTTCCCAGCTGTTGAATCTCCCCTGGGCTGTGTGAACCTCACAGCCATTTGGGCAAGGCCCCACTTGCTCCCAGAAGCCCTGCAGGGAGGGCTTTATAGGCCGTGGAGACAGACCCAGCTGAGGCGCAGCTGCAGGGACTCCAGGAGAACGCAGCCACGGCTTGGGGACTGCAGTATGGCAGGAAGGGTGGGACGGACGCCTCCTCTCAGGGCACCTCACAGGACAGATGCAAATGAGGTCAGTGTGGGAGGGATGGTTTGGTAGCGGGGGCGATGTGAATGGGCCATTGACAAACCAAATTCCCCATCAGCTTTGGCTCAGTGTGGATGGGAGGGATGGAGAGCTGGGGGGTGTGGGAACTAACTAGAGACTTTGGCTGCACTGTACCTCCCCACAAGTTCCCCCAGGACTATTTTTCTGATCCTGCAGGGCCTAGTTCTGGAATACTCTCCAGGTGCCCCCTGACTTCCCACACAGACAGCAGGAAGCTGACCCCAGCATCTGCCCGGTGGGCCATCAGGTGCCACCTCTAGCCTTGCTTCCCGAGACCCATTTTGGGCCGTGACCAGGCTCACCACACTACTCTGAGGGGTGTAGGAATGCGGGTGGGGTAGGATACAGAGCCTGCAGCCTGGGAAGAGTCCCCAAGGGAGAGGGGGAAGTTGTCCCAGTCAGGGCAGACACCAGAGAGGAGTGAAGGTCAGACCTGGCTCCAGCAGAGCCCCTTCACCAACTCACCACATACCTCTTAGGCAGCAGTTTCCCTGCCAGTGCCGGGACACCCATTGACACACACATGGTGTGACGCAAAGATTTCATTTTCCCACTTGTTCACCGTTGCTCAGGAAGCCCCTGCCCACATCCCATCCTGGTGACATTTGCCTGCCCTGTTTTCCAACTCTTCGAAATGCCAACTCCTCCAGGAAGTCGTTCCAGATTCTTCCAGCTGGGGGTAACCTCTGCCATATGCTGTTTGTTGACCCTTTCTTTGAGGTTCATCCCTTCCTGTTTCCGGTATTGCTGTTCCTCTCTCCAATCCATCTGTGTTCAAATGTAAGCCATTCTAAGGCAGACAGGTGGGGCAAGGGAAAGAACCAGCAGTCCCAGGTTCAAATTCCAGCACTGCATCACTGGCTTTAAGAGAACCCAGTGAAATGTCCTCCTCTTTTTAATAGGTGAGAAACTGATGCTCGGAGGGGGTAAGCAAAGTCCAAGCTCATCCCAAAGTAAACAGCAGGGTGGAGGCCAGCCCCCAGGTCTGCCTGGTACCGGAGCTCTTCCTCTCCATGCCATTGCCCTGGGGCTTTCTCTTCCCTTCCACCAATCCCATACAGGGTGAGCATGCCAGGGAAGGAGATAGCACTGCAAATGCTTAGAAAAGTGACTACACCTGCATATCTGTGGAGCTAGTGAGCTGCCCAGTACCATTGGAGGAGCGGGGGCCACTGGCAACACCTTGGGAAGTTAAGCCAAAGAAGCTGATGGGGCCCAGTCCCAAGGAACGTGTATGCCAGGTTAGGCACATGGACTTTGTCTT
>NW_022312310.1:0-1553 GCF_002776525.5 Piliocolobus tephrosceles | reverse complement strand
GAAACCCCATCTCTAGTAAAAAAAAAAAATATATATATATATATATATATATATATACACATATATATATATTATCCGGGCATGGTGGCAGGTGCCTATAATCCCAGCTACTTGGGAGGCTGAGGCAGAGAATTGCTTGAACCCAGGAGTTGGAGGTTGCAGTGAGCCGGTGAACCAAGATCGTGCCACCGCACTCCAACCTGGGCAACAGAGGAAGAATCCGTCTCAATAATAATAATAATAATAATAATAATAATAATAATAATAGTTTCTCAGTAGCTGACCCCAAAGAAATGGCGATATACACACTGCCTGGCAAACAATTCAAAATAATTATTTAAGAAAGTTCAGGCTGGTGCAGTGTCTCATGCTTGTAATCCCACCACTTTGGGAGGCCGAGGGGGGTCAATTGCTTTAGCTCAGGAATTCAAGACCAGCCTGGACAACATGGTGAGAACCTGTCTGTAGTAAACATACAAAAAAATTAGTTGGGTTTAGTGGTGCACACCTGTAGTCCCAGCTACTTGGGAGGTTGAGGTGGATTGCTTGAGCCCTGGGGGTGGAGGTTGCAGTGAGCTGAGATCTCACCACTGCACTCCAGCCTGGGTGACAGAGTGAGACCTACCCAGTCTCAAAAAAAAAAAAAAGTTCAACAGCTTAAAGAAAACAATTAAAAGTAATAATGACTAAAAGAAGAAATTTAACTGAGATTGAAATTAATTTTTTAAAAAGTCAAACAAATTCTTAAGCTGAAAAGTAAAAGGAATGAAATGAAGAGGAAATCTGTGAACTCATAAGACTAGAAATTTGAAAATATATCATCCGAGGCTAAAGAAGGAAAGGAATTAAGAGCTTACTACATTTATGAGATAACATCAAAAGAACAAATATTCAAGTTATGGAAGTTCATTAAAGAGAAGAACAGGCTGGGTGTAGTGGCTCACACCTGTAATCCCAGCACTTTGGGAAGCTGAGGCGGGTGGATCACCCGAGGTCAGGAGTTCGAGACCAGCCTGGCCAACATGGTGAAACCCGTCTCTACTAAAAATACAAAAATTAGCTGGGCATGGTGGCAGGTGCCTGTAATCCCAGCTACTTGAGAGGTTGAGTCAGGAGAATCACTTGAACACAGGAGGCGGAGGTTGCAGTGAGCTGAGATTGCACCATTGCACTCCAGCCTGGGCAACAAAAGCAAAACTGTGTCTCAAATGGAAAAAAAAGAGAGAGAGAGAGAGAGAGAGAGAGAGAGAGAGAGAAGAATAAAGGGGAAGAAAGCTTATTTAAAGAAATAATAGCAGAAAAAAATTCAAATTTGGAAAAGATGCAAATATCCAAATACAGGAAGGTTAAAAGTTTCCAATCAGAGTCAATCCAAATATAATAAGACTACATCAAAACATATTATAATGAAACTGTCAAAAATCAAAGACAAAGAAAAAATTCTAAAAGCAGCAGGAAAAAAGAAACAAATAATATATAATGATTTTTCCAATAAGGCTAGCAGGAGAGGCCGGGCGCGGTGGCTCAAGCCTGTAATCCCAGCACTTTGGGAG
>NW_022312309.1:8955-9454 GCF_002776525.5 Piliocolobus tephrosceles | reverse complement strand
TAAAATAATAAAGTGAGACTAATGTTCACAGTAATAGTGAAGAAATTAAAAGAATTAAACATGTACTAAAAATAAAAAGAAAGTCTTTTTAATATTTGAGAACATTACAAAATTTTTTAAATTACATATTTCTCACATATAATTACAAAGAAGAGAAACATCTGAAAAGACTAGGGCAAAACAAGCAAACAAACCAAAAGAGTACAATTTAGAGAACTCTGTTTACTCTCCTGCACTGTCACCTAAAAAGTGCTTGATTCACTGCTCCAGACTCTGGTTCCTCATCTTTAACACACAGAATATTTACAGTGTGCCTATCACAGTGCCTACCTTACAGCAGACATTCAGCAGATTGGCCCAGTCTTATTAGACAACACAAAAGAGAGATAGATGAATTTTAGATGTGAAACATTTAGAGATTCTATATCACAATTTTACAAAAGATTAAATCAGAGGCCAACAAATTAATTTCAAATTTAGTACCCACTTGTTATATAAC
>NW_022312309.1:2452-8945 GCF_002776525.5 Piliocolobus tephrosceles | reverse complement strand
GACAAAGGAGCACACTTAAAAATACACTGCTGCATAATTTGATTTCAGTTCTTTCTCCTGCCACCACTCATCTTGTTAAAGCATTTTCACAATTTGCTCCTAATCCTTCAGGATTGATCATCATTGTAAAGCTCATTCTGCTGTGAGCCAGAAGGAAAATCATGCACTCCTCTAAGGATTCACTTAGCTTTTTCATGGCAACACGAGTGAAGTGAAACATGATTTAACTGGGCAGGGGATTTCAGTGCCACAAGGCACCCTCATCCACCCTGGGAATGGGAACAGCCTCCTCAGCAAGGAGGTTTCCTGTGGCTGCTGTAACTCAATACCAGAAATGTAGGGGCTTTGAGCAGAAGAAGTTTATTGTCCTACTACTGAGGGCCATTGTCTGAAATCAAGGTGTCAGTGGGTCCATGTTCCCTATGCATGCACCAGAACCAGGATCTGTTCAGCCTCTCTCCCAGCTTCTGGAAGTTCCTTGGTTTCTGGCAACATAATTCCAGTCTTCTTGTGTCATTTTTCTTCTTGTGTGCATCTCCAAATTCTCCCTTTTTCTAAATATACCAGTGGTTGGATTAGAGGCCCACCCTATTGCAATATAAACTCAATCACCCGATCTACAGTGACCCTCTTCCCAAACAAGGTCACATTCTGAGGTAGTGTCACTTAGAACTTCAACAACAACAACAACAACAACAACAACAACAAATTTCAGAGGACACATTTCAATCCATAATTGAAGTGTCCTTCAAAAAATCTTATTTCAATCTTAACGTTGGAGTAAGATTGCATTCCAAGTTGTGGATTCCTTTTTCACATGATAGTCAGACAGTCCCACCTTCTGTTCACTTTAGCCATTTCAGCAAGGAAGAGGACACTCCTAGCTCTGACAGAACTGTGACCTGTCATTGACACACAACTGCTTACAGCTGGGGCTGAGCATCATCGCTAGTTACTCCCAAGACCCACTTCCATGTAAGCTCCATGTAGCGGAAAGAGACCTCTCGTAGCCAGTGCAAGTGCCATTTCAACAGTCTCTACTGCTTATATGGTGCTACTTTTCAAAAGCCCAGCTTTCTCAGCTTTCTCTTAGATGTCGAAGACTGCTGTGAATAGCACCTTTTCTTCACAGGATATATATTTATACACACATTTTGTTTATTAATTGACTGTTTCTATTCTTTGAGATTTAGATTACAATTTTCAAAATAAAATAGAATGTGAAAAGAGATCTCTTACATTTTTCTAGAAAGCAGCAACAAATGAAAAGCCAACTTTCTTCCCCCCACAAAGAAAACACCTATACAACTACAGAATGGAATGCCAGAATTCTTTATGCCATACAAAAATGTTAATCTATTGTTTTTCACACTGTCATCTAGTACAACAATCGTGATCCGAACAAGTTCATAGCTCATGTCGCTCTTGACCTCATAGATGAGAACATGTGGCTGTGGAACAACATGTACTTGAAACTGTGGACAAGTTCAATGGGCAGTTTGTGTCAGCATTCAACACTGCAGACCATATCCTTACGTGTTTAGTATAGATAAATAAAGTTTGGGACCACACACTAGAAGAACATGGAACATAGATGCCAGGCTCTGAGTCTGCAGACTTTGCAGTCAGGTATAAGTGTAAAAGTGTTCATTTATGGAGCTGCATTTCTTTTATTGGAGGAGGGGACATATTATAAGACAGTTAATTATAAAACTAAGTTTCATACACACAAAAAAAGTCTATCTGAATCATATCAGGAGTTATTTTACTTTATTGTATAGCGATTTTCTCACTTTAAAAGTTTATGTGCTCTTTACGATAAAACTAAGCTCATTTTAAACCCAGTTATGTATTCAATACTTCCATGATGAATATACTGCATGTTTCTAACTTGAAGACTATTGCATCAAGGAACTTCCATTACTCTACACTACACCACAAGGCCAGTGGAGTGCACAGAAATTATATATCAGTAATTGCTTCCCAGAAAGCAATACTGCTACAAGTACTCAAAACAGGTTTTAACGAGTAGTGTTCTCAACATATGAGAAAATAATGTTGAAGCAACCCCTGGCAGGTAATCCTGACTATCACATTTTGGTGACAAGATCTGAATGTGTATCCTTTTCAAGGCCCATCATTCTTTATTTGCACACTTGGCTACAGTCCCTACTGCTCTTCTGGGGCCTTGTTCCATCAATTGTAACATCTCGTTTCTGGGATCTTGGGTCAATCCAGTAATAACTGTAGGAAATAGCCACCCAGGAAAATACTTGTAAATGCCGCCTCTTGGAGCTTCTGATTTCTCTTAAGGATACTCTTTTTCTGAAAAATGAGGGCTTCAGATTTTTCTTGATCAGCTTTCTCAAAATCACTTCAGAGCACAGCTAATTCCTTCTCATACTCTCTCACAACTTCCCCAAAACACTTCAACTGCAAATTGATTTAGAAAAATAAGAGTTCCAGTCATTATACTATAAGAACAGTAACAGAGTCTCTCTCCACAGCTGAGCTCCACATTAACGATCTGTCCAAATAAATTTTATTGTTTTCATCCACAGTTTTATATCATTTACTGTATTTGTAGAACTCAATCAAAAGGCATAAACAAATCTCATCAGAAAAATATTGCTATGCACTACGGTAAAATATCCCAGTTTTTATTAAACATTCCAGGTATTTTTCAAATATACCTAAGATTAAATCTTTAGAAGACAAACAAAAACATGACTCTTGTTATCTGTAACAAGATAAAGATTACCTTTTGACACATTTCTGCCAGAAGTTGCTCTTCTATTTCTCCCTTATATTCATTTAGCTTTATTTCTAAAGACTCAAAGTTTATATACTGAGGATAAGTATCTGCCAACTGATCATCATCAATAAGTAGAAAGTTGTCAGCTATTAAAAAGTAACAGGTCAAATTAGAAAACAGAAGCACCATGAGGTACATAAGAGGCCAGACTTCTCATTCAAAAGTAAAGAGTATACTTAGGGGAAAGCATAGGTGTCTCCAATTTACTTTGAAATATATATATATATATATAACACACTGTAAGATAGATGAATATGTGGACAGATTAAAATGATGAAGCATATATAACATAAATGTTTCAGTGAAATATCAGTGGTAGGTATCTAAGTGCTGACTAGAATTCTTTCAACTTTCCTATATGTTGAAAATGCTCAGGCACTTACCACCATCCACCATGCCCAGCAAATGTATTTATTTATTAATTTATTAATTTACTTATTTATTTATTTATTTATTTATTTATTTATTTATTTATTTATTTATTTTTTGGAGAGACAGAGTCTTCCCATGTTGCCCACCCAGGCTGATCTCAAACTCGTGGCCTCAAGTGATCCTCCTGTCTAGGTCTTCCAAAATGCTGAGATCACAAGAATGAGTCACTTTGTTTGGTTGTAACTTTTAAGAATAAATCTGAAAAATGTCCTTCCCAAGCGTGTTACAAAACCTGGAAGGAATAAGGAGAAATATTTATCAATCTCACTACATAAAAATTAAAAGTTTACATATGGTATAAAATAAAGAAAAATAATACACTGGAAAAAATAGTTGCAATAATATGGAGGCACAACCAGGATTAAAATGATGACATTTAATATTGTTAAGCAGCTCTTACAAATCAGTTAAAACAAAAGAGAACAAAACTGAAAAATGGGGAAAAGCATGCACACATTAGAGAAAAAAATAAAATGTCTAACAAGTATAAGCAAGATTATCAGATGTTGAATAAACATGAACAAAATCATAAATGCAAATTAATGAAACAAAGGAACCATTATTTTCCCTAGAACACCGTTAAGATCAAAAGTTTGATAACGTTAATGTTGGCAATGGAGTGGAAGTATAGCTGTGCTCATTCACTTGGTAGAGGAATGTGTCAGGGCTTATATATATTTAAAATGCAAGTGTGTTTTAATCTACTCATTCCAAATCTGTCAATTCACACAGCTATACATTTACACTAACACAAATGGTGCACACTGCATATTGGCTGCCTCTATTGGAAAAGAACAAACAATAAGACAACTAAATCTCCATCAACAGGGGAACAAATATTTACTTTAAAAAATAATCAATGTCAATATATTGCTACAGACAGATATATTGGTGGATAGGAAAAGCAAAAAACAAACAAACAAAAAAAACAAAAACAAAAAACTTCGCTTCCCTAGAAGCCCATTTCAGCAGCTTATGCTTGGGATATGAAGTATAGGAACAAATTCTGCCAGTTCATCACACCTCTGTGGACTGCTGGAAAATATAACCAAAACATTAAACAACAAAAGACTGCTTTTATGTTACAAACATATCCAAAGGTAAGCCTGTTGCCACTAAAAATGAGGATTTCAAGAAACTTTTAAGGAAGCAGAGAAATGTTCACACCAGATAACTTAAGTTTTAAGAGGATATATACACAGGATATAGCTACACAATTTAAATGTAAAATATGCTCTTGAAATGCATATTGCAATGAAAACACATTGAATAATCCTATTCCTAGCTGTTAATCCAAATATAAAGTATGCCTACAGATGTTTGCTGCTCAAATTAAATATTTAGGCATATCAATATACTTTAAAGATGAAAGTGTTCATTGCCCAAACTATTAAAAAAGCACACTAGTGTTTTCTATATGATGTCAAGGTCCCTCATCCAAATGTATTACAAATCCACTTGCTAGTTTAAGAACCTGTAAGCCAGATTTATAACACGGGCCTAATCTTACTAAAATGTGTTCATTATATAAATACTTTCTGCTCCAGTGTTTATGTCAGTTCAATTTGAACATTCTCCTTTAAGTTGACTCAAACACAACGTATTCTCAATAGTTTCAAAGACACTGTAATGTTTCAGGATAGAGTCTTGAAACCCAAACATTGGATGAATTTAAATGTGAACTACTTGTTACAGGTTACACTTTTAAAATTATGGAACAGATGAAGCTAATTCTGATACTTCGAGTGTGTCCTGTCCCCCCCACCCCAGTCCTTCAACATTTGGTGTACCTTTTCCCCTGCTCATCTTGACTCAACATGTCCCACACAGGGAGAAAGTTGGACTAGAAGACACAATGGTTACAGGTTACCTGGCGGGTCAAGGGAAGGCGAAAGACTGAAAAAAACCAGTCGTTCAGGTGAACTACTGAAAAAAGCCTCTGGGGAAGCCCTGAGTGGCTTAGCAGTGAAACGGGTTTTAAGGAACATCAAGGAGACTTCATTTCCACCTGTCCCCAATGAGGTGCACTTGTGTATTCCTCAGTCATCAGGCGCCAGCCTACTCCCATCAACAGCTTCCTCCCAAACCTCCTCGTTCCCCCAGTCACGGCCCGAGTTGAATGCCCAGCCCAGAACAGACATGATGAGGGAAAATCTCTGCCCTCAGAGCCTTGCCTCTCTCCCAGGGGAGTAACATACTCACAAGTTTTGGAGATTGGGATGAGGGCATCTTAGAAGAGAGGCCACATTCTCTTTGTTCCCCACAGCTAGACATTTGGAAACGATCCTAGGTTCTCCTGTTGTCCTCAATTTCCCAATGTAATCTACTATCTCATTCTGTGTAGCTACCTCCTCAGGGCCTCTGGTACAAACGTTGCTTGGAGATTCTTCAAAGACCCCTGTTTAAAGCAATGGAAAACTCGAGCAGCCCATGAACACACACTCATGCCAATGCAGGTATATCAGTCATGGCAGTTGCTTTATTTTCATTACATACTGGAATTCTAAGTAATACTTGTTTTGTGGGTGAAGGGAAGGTGGTGGATGTCACAGACATTTTATTAAAAAATATTGAAACTGGGCTGTGCACGGTGGCTCATGACTCTAATCTCAGTAGTTTCAGAGGCTGAGATCCGCAGATGACTTGAGGCTAGGAGTTCAAGTGCAGCTTGGGCTGTAGGGTGAAACCCTGTCTATACCAATATTACACAACTTACCCTGGCATGATTGTGACTTTAATCTCAGCTACTCAGCAGTCTGAGGCAGGAGAATCTCCTGAACCTTGGGGTGTTGAATTTGCAGTGAGTCAAGATTGTGCCACTGGCTTGGAATCTTGGATCTAGACCTGTGCTGTCTATTGCATAGCCACTATCCACATGTGACTATTCTGGTTTAACTAAAATTCAGTTCTACAGTTACAGTAGCCACATTTCTAATATGCACTCACTGGCTTTCATATTGGACAGCACAGTTGTACAACATTTGCATCCTTGGAGAAAGTTCCACAAATTGGACAGTGCGGATTCCCAGTGTGTGTCTCACCTTTGCCCAATACCCTCAAGTCTTTGCTAAGTGATTGCAGCTATTACCTTCCCTTCCTGTGACAATGGGGTCATTTTCTCCCAGGGTTTCCCATTCTTCCACTTCACCTGAGAGTTTTCTCTGTCAAAACTGAACAAAAAATTACAGCCTTCTTGCCACTTCAGCTGTTTACAAAAGCAAAATCAAATTAACAACTCACACCAAG
>NW_022312309.1:0-2442 GCF_002776525.5 Piliocolobus tephrosceles | reverse complement strand
CTTCACTAGTATGTGGGAAATGGTGACAAGCTTTGTGGTATCTTCCAGGTTTAAATTAGAAAGCAAAACAAGAATTTTACACTTCCCTTTATTCATCTTTGAATTTTAATACTAACTGCTAAAAATATGTACTATTACTTACTTCATTAGGAGCCACATATTGACTGCCACGTCTGGGAGCTTCCACTTTGTAATTTTGGCCACTATGATAATCCAGCTGTTGACATGCAGTCTTTGCCAGCTGGGAAGGCAGAATCCAAACTGCATATGGAGGCTTAAATTTTGTAAGAATTTTTATCATACTGTAATAATAGAGTGTAATGTGATTTTAGAACTGGATGTTCTGATCTGAGGAGGTAAATGGAATCTAACAAAATTAAATGAGCCTCGCTGTGAGGTCTCAGAGACTGAAGGAAGTGAGCCAGGCAATGTCCTGGGAGTTGTTTGTGTTTACTTAAATTCAGCACAGACTACCATGACCTCTGACTTTCCCATGATATTGGATTCACTACGTCACCCATCATGAATTGCTGCCGCTTGAGCCCTTAGAAACCTAGTCCACCTGTAGCAAGCTGTGGCCTTGAAATGTCATCCATGAGCATGCAGGCAGTTTTCATGAATCATATTTACATCAGGACCTACTGGGGTTCATCCATTAAAATTCAGGCAGTTTTCAGGAATCATATTTTTTCCTCAGGACCTCCAGGGTTAAAAAAGAACCTCAGTGACCCTCAGTGGCACTACCTGTCTGGATCATACATGCATGCTTTCCTCTGAGTGAGCACTTAGGCCATGCACAGGAAGCTGAAAAGCAGCACCAGAAGTGATGACACCCGACTTTCTTCTCAAGAATGTTTCCGGAAACCAGGCTTGGTATGAGAACATGCTGCCATTCATAGTAAACAGGCCATAGATTTTTGATATGAGAAGAGTCCCGTGCTTTCCAATTTATGTTCCCAATACATTGCTGACACGTTTGCACTGTTTCTCTCAAGCACACTAGTCAGCTTTAATGACCTTTAAGGAATTGGTGTTGTAAGTAACTTGCAATGTATAATGTTTGTGTGTGTGATATTTTTCAACTATTCAGGACTTGTCCCCAAAATATGACAGACAGAATTATGTGCCAGGTGTTGTTGTGACATTATTTTCTTTTATTATGGAAACCCTACTCATTAAAACTTATTTTCAGTACTTGTAGCAGTATTGCCTTCCCGGATGTAGCTACAATTTCTATGCACTCCACTGGCCCTTTGGTCGACAAAGCAGCACTCCTAAAAATAATTTGTTGAATACGTTGATTTTAATTCTTTCTCCTGCTACCATTCACCTTGTTAAGGCATTTTCACAATTTGTTCCTAGTCTTTCAGGATTAATCATCATTGTAAAAGAAACCACTGCGTGATCGAATCTCAAAAACATCCATTTATCCAAGAATTCACTTAGGTTTGTCGTGACAGCATGAGTGAAGTGAAACATGCTTTAGATGTCCAAGGGTTTTGGGGGCAATTGGCCACCCTTCTCCAGTCCAGGATTGGGAACAGCTTCCTTGCCATACCTTCACCTTTTTAGTAAAGATAATTACTAAAGTTTGGGTTCACAAACTAGAAGAATATGGAAAACAGATGCCAGGCTCTGAGACCATATGCTTCACATTTTTATGAATGTAAATTCTCTCTTTCTTGTGACTATTGGAACAAAGTACCAAAAATGTAGTCACTTTGGACAGTAGAAATTTATTGCCTCATTTCTGACGGCCATGGTCTAAAGTCAAGGTGTCAGTGTTGCCATGCTTCCTATGCAGGTCCTAAGGTAAGGATCTGTTCAGTTTCTCTCCCAGCTTCTGAAAGTTCCCTGGCTTGTGGCATTGTAATTCCAGCTTTCTTGTGTCATTTTCCCACTCTGTGCATCTCCAAGTGTTCCCTTTTTCTAAATGCACTAGTGATTTTCTTAGGGACCCACCCTACTCTAAAATTACCTCATCTGAAATAAGCACATCTACATGTAAACTGTCTTTCCAAATGAGGACATATTCTGTGATACCGTCACTTAGAACATCACCAAAGGAAATTTGGAGAGAATCCACTTCATCTCATAACTGAGGTGTTATTTTAAAACTATATTTTTTAAAGAAAGAATTACGTTGGTGTAAGATGGCATTCCAAGTTGTGAATATCTTCATATTATCTTCAGAGGGTTCCACCTTCTGTTCACTTTAGCTATTTGAGCCCAGGAAAAGGACATTCCCAGCTCTAACAGAACATTTTTACTTTTGTTGACACAGATGACTGCTCACAGTGGGGGCCAAGTATCCTCTCCAACTACTCCCAGGACGTGCTGCCATGTAAACTCCGTGCACTGGATAAAGGCCTCTGTAGCCCATCCAAATGCCATTCCAACTGTCTCTACTGCTTGCCTGGTGCTGCCTCATGCTAATTTGCA
>NW_022312307.1:0-1615 GCF_002776525.5 Piliocolobus tephrosceles | reverse complement strand
ATTTGAAATGTCTTCTGCCAATTGCCACATGTTACCCTGCAATGAGAAAAGCCACTGCCCTGAGAATGGTTACTACCCAGTGGCCTCCTCATCTCCACCACAAAGCTTCTAAGTGGTGTGGTAAGTGGAAACCAGATTAGCTGCCTGTCTGCTTGATTATATTTTTTCTTAAAAATGTATAACTATCAGAACACAGAGCAAACACCTCCTAACTGCTTTAGTGTAGTGATCACACAGTTTAGAACAAGACTTAGAAGACTTTTTTTTTTTTCCAGAGACAAGGCCTCACTCTGTTTCCCAGGCTGGAGTGCAGTGGCATGATCATAGCTCACTGTAACCTGCAACTCCTGAAGTCAAGCAATCCTGCCACCTCAGCCTCCCAAGTAGATAAGACTATAGGCATGCACCACCACACCAGTTCATTTTTTAAATTTGTTGTAGAGTTGGGACTGTATTGCCCAGGCTGTTTTGAACTCCTGCCCTCTAGCAATCCTCCATACTGGGCCTACCAAAGTACTAGGACTATAGGTGTGAGCCACAACACCCAGCCTCATTCATCTTTTATGGTTTGCTATCTCTGTTCAATCAAAACCCAGCCTCTTCCCATCTCTGTGCTGACAGACCTGGAAGGAGAGGGGCATGAGGTATACAGCAGAGTAGAAAATGTCTCCAGGTGATTCTAGAGCAATCCACTGTCTTCTCCCAGCTCAAACACACGTGTACTTGGCACAGCGCACATCACTTAACTTACTCTGCACCTCCCTAGTAACAAGTCCATTGGTGAGACTTATACAGAGCCAAGGCAGGTGACTGGGCTTTATGCCAGGATACCAAAATTTAAAGGGTGCAGGAAAGTATTAATACTGGTTTCAAAAGATTATATGACTGTAAATTTTATTAGATTTACATGTTGACACCCAGGCATTCCTTCAACCATCTAGAAACAACTGAGCTTAGCACCTAGTTATCAAGAATAATTAGTTAAAATGGAAAGCTAGCAGATGGTGTACATTATTAGTAACACCCCTCTGTGTGCCAGATCTGAAGCACAAAGTTGACCAAGGGCCCATGTACTGCTACTTGCCCAAGGCATCAAAATTGTCAGTTCTGGGGAAATGCAAAGTCTGGTTTCAAGGTGGCTTTGTACTGAAAACTCTTGTTGGCAGATTCTGCTTGGCCATTCATTACTCTAGCACATGCCTCACTACCTACTTATAACATATTAAGGAGGTGAGATGTTGCCTTTCTTGGCTTTCTCAGTTTAAATGTCAGTTTCTGCCTTAAATCTTTCATGCCTTCAGGTCAAAAGAGAGAGACAGAGACAGGGAAAATGACATCATAACCAAATATGGAATTGCTTTAAATTCAGGCTGGTATCTTCTCCCATCATGGCTCTCCTGGGCAGTCAGTTTCCTAAATGACCCCAACTTGCTTTCAGAGGGCTCTCATGAATTAGCGGTGTGCTACAGAATGGGAGACTGACCTCAGTTCTTCCACTGCTAACTAGCTTTGGGCCCTGAGCAAATCACTTTCCCAAACACAGAATAAGCAGGCCTCCTGTTCTTAGCTAGCCTCAGTGTGTCACTACTGAACTATATGATCTTGAGAAAATTCC
>NW_022312306.1:409-3700 GCF_002776525.5 Piliocolobus tephrosceles | reverse complement strand
ATATATATATATATATATATATATATATATATATATATATATATATAATATTTTAATATTTTCTTTAATAAAAATGCTATGTGTGAAAAAACTTAAGAAAAAATAAAAGTTAGAAACAAAGCTTCAGAATGTTGTGTAAAATACAAATATTGTTTAATTTATTTCAATATAAATACCTTATTTGATAATAATTTTTATAAAAATGTATAAATAAATTTTTAATATTACAGTTTTTAAAAATAATAAAAATAAAGTATATTAAAGAATTTTTTTTTTTTTTTTTTTATGTACATATTGATTATACATAAATATAACATGCAAAAAAGATAAAGTTAAATGGGTATATATTTACTGCGTTCATTTATTTTTAAATCACTTATGTATATATATACATATATATATATATATATATATATATATTTTACAGTAAAATTTAATTTTACTTATTCACATTAAATTTACACTTGGTGTTGATGTTATTTTTGTGCATATTTTCGTTTTTACTTTTATTTTTATTTTTCGTCAATTGTTTTTTAAATTGTACTATCAAAATTAAGACACTTTTTTTTTTTTTTTTTTTTTATGTTTTTTTTATGTTTTTTTTGCTTACATATAAGAGCATAAATGCTTAAAATTGTGGATCGAATTTTAATCGTTTTTTTTTATTATATTTCAACATTCACAACATTTTATCATTGTCAGCTATGTAAAAATATACATAAATTGTGCACAATATATGTGTATATGCGACGTAAAAAAGTTTATGAAAAATTGATAGTGTTAAAAAAAGTAAAAAAGAAAAAAAAAAACAAAAAAAAACAAAAAAAAACAAAAAAAAACAAAAAAAAACAAAAAAAAAAGCAAAAAAAAACAAAAAAAAAAGCAAAAAAAAACAAAAAAAAGTGTTTTATTCCTTTACTATTTAAAGGATTACTCTGTTGCAAAAAAAAAAGTTTAAAGGTTCTCTGACAAAATAAAATTGAATTTAAAGTTTTAAGTGTTTTAATATTCGTATTCATTTACTAGTGTTTTTGTTTCATTCAAACCCAACATAAAAGAATTTAACATTTTTTTTTTTTTTGTTTTAATTATATATATAATTACAAAGAAATAAACAAACAACTGCTGTGAATTTTTTACCAAAAATAAAAACATCTTTTATTTTACTACTAAAACATAACCCCTTTCCCAATTGAAAGTTCATGACGCACATATCTTCTATATTCAATATATTTTTTTAAGCACTGAAAAAAATTAAAACAGAAAAAACTGAATTTTTTTTTTAAACATTAAAAATAAAAAAGAGATATAATACACAATTGTTATAAATAAATAAAAATAAAAAAAAAAGTGATAAACTCTTAAATTACTTTTTCATTATAAATATAAATATTTGCAATAGACATTAATGACAAAAAAATAACAGGGTTTAATTTTTATTTTTAGTACATTTTAACAACTCTTCTTTCTTTCTTTCTTACTTTTTGTTTGTTTTTTTTTTTTTTTTCTTATTGCACACAGTATCAAAGTCTCGTTTAATAAAAAGGCATTTTTTATTAAATATTTTATAATACATTTAAAGAATAGAACTTAAATGCTCATGATTTGTACATAAATAATTTGGATAGGTTTTACTTAGTAACATAATACTACTGTTTTTTGTTTCAGTGAAATAAACTTTACCCCTCCAACAAATATATATATATATATATATATATATTAAATTTTATTATCAGTTTTTTTTTACGTAAATATGGGCATTTGTTTAGATATTTTTATTTATCTGCACATACATAAATATGTTTATATATATAAAATTAATTGAGTGCTAGTTTTTTTAAGATTTTTTTTATATATTGTTTAGACATATGCCTAATCCCATTTATGTTATATTTTTATTAAGACATAGTTAATGAATTATGAAATTTTTTATGTTTGTATTTTATTTGACAATTGCTTTTACGCTGCCTTTTGTACAAAGGTAAAACACGTAAAATTAGAAATTTACTTTATATATCCCTTAATTAGTTAGAATCATTATTTATTGTTTTAGTTTTATATTAAACATAAGAAAAAGAAAAAAAAAAAAAATGCAGAACCTTTGTACAATTAACACAATAAATTAGAATTAAAAACATTTTTTTTCTTTTTTTTCATTTTCATAAATGATAAAAATATACAAATTATATATATGCTGTACCTTTTCAATAATATATAAATAAGTATTTCTTCTATAGAATTAGATATATATATATATATATATATATACATATATATTTTAATATACATAAAACATTTTAAGTATTTTGCAATGTCGTTTTCGCTTTTCTTATTTTTATTTTATTTTTTTAATTTTAAAAGGTGTATAATTTGGTAACATTTATATTTGAAAAATTATGTCTTTTTATATGAATATATATACGTATAAATAGTCGGACGCATGTTTAACTATTAAAAATTGCTTTACAAAAGTACATTTGCAAACAATAATTTTTTTTTTTTTTTTTTTTTTTTTTTTTTTTAAATTGCGCATCTAAGTCTTATCAACAAATATGCATTAAAAAAAAAAAAAAAGTAATTTTATTAAAAGGTTAAAACATACTAGTTTGAATGTTTGAAACAAATTGTGAATTAAAATTATTAATTTGTTTTTTTTTACCAGAAGTAACGAATTGTTCATTCTATTATAAACTATATAGAAATAGGTATATATATTTAAATATATGTACTTACATACAGAAATGTATACAGTTTAACATCACTGTTGTATAATGCGCAACATATTTTACTCTCTTTTTATTAATATGCGCATGCTTCCCCTTATATATGAACTAAAACTGAAATAGTATTATATTCTATTTTTTAATAAAATTTCGAATATGTATTTTTGACATACATATTTAAATTAACATAAAATTAAATAATTACGGTAAAGAAAAAAAATTGAAAAAATCATAAAATATAAAAAAATGCAATAGCATAAAACAAAAAGAAAGAAAAAAAAAAAAAAAAAAAATATATATATATATATATATATATATATATAATACCCATATATAACGCCAGTTTTTAATATAAAAAAATTGCATAGTATAAAAGAAAATTTTAATATTAAGAAACAATATTATTTGTTAATATTTAAAAAAAAATAAATGTTTGTTTAACTTTTTATTATATTTATAATGTTTTTGCCTTTTAGTTTTGAATATTAATATACATTTATATACGTTTATATGCATTTATGTACATTTATATACATTTATATACATTTATATACATTTATATACATTT
>NW_022312306.1:0-399 GCF_002776525.5 Piliocolobus tephrosceles | reverse complement strand
TTATATACATTTATATACATTTATATACATTTATATACATTTATATATTTTATATATATTTATATACATTTAATATATTTGTGTATATGTATATATATAAATATTTATTTATGTATATATTTTTTGCATTGTTACGAAATTTTATTCTATTTTTACACACATACATACATACATACATACATATATATATATATATATATATATATATATATATACGCGCATATACATATTTTTTAAGTAACGTTATATTATTATCATTGTTAATTCTTTTATTTTAAAGTTTCTTTTATAATGTTTTTTAGCTAATAAGAAATATGCATTTTATGTAAAAAGTTCATGATATTTTGGCTTAAACATCATTTGAACGTCGAATAATATTTATACACACTTTTTGTGTGT
>NW_022312305.1:0-1851 GCF_002776525.5 Piliocolobus tephrosceles | reverse complement strand
AACATCTAAACATGCCAAAGGACTCACATTTTGAAGAATTACTGTAATCAACATGGACGTTACTTCAGTTACCTTTATTCTTCAGTCCACATCAATAAATTCATATGGAAGAGAAATTATATGACATGTGTGTACCAAAGACTTGTGAGTGATCTGATCATAAATGACACGAGAGAGCTGAAACTGTCAACATAATAAACTAAAAGTCTTCGGCAACAGTTTTAATAAATTAAAATGTGTGGGACTTTCAGGTAGAGAATCTCTAACTCTGCGTTCAGTGTGAAAATGTTTTTATGTGCTATTTGTTGTCAAATAACGTAAGAAAACTTTACTTGGATGAACCGTTTAATTGTATTTTCTGTGAATAAACATTCAGCCAAGCACTAGGCTTGATGTTCACAAGAAAGCACAGTGATAAAATGCTGCTAAAATGGAAAATAAGAGAGGAAATCCTTTATAAGCTAAATAAGAAGGGAAAGTCTTCCCAAGGGCAATGAATCCTCTTGGAATACCAAACACTTCTTACTGGAGAAGTTATGCCTTGAAAGATCACGAGAATTCCTTTCTTCACAGAGTAACACTTGTGGCACATGTGAGATTTCACACTGGACAAAACACAGTTAGCATCTTGAAGGGAGAAGATTCTTTAGTGGTAATTCATTTCTTAGTTGACACTAAGTTTCTCACATTGAGGAGCTATCAAACTTGAAAATCTGTGGAGAAACCTGATAGATTTCTCATCAGAAAAGTGAGTCAAGAAGGGGGACCTCTAGAAAAAACTCTTAACACATAGTTTAGCAAAATAATTCAGAAATTTGAGAAAATGTCTATTCATAAAAATGCAGCACATAAATGTATAATAGCAAAGTGACCTGGGCATAAATTGAATGCAGAATTATATAAGAAATCTCATTAAACATTTCCAAAAGATCAATATTTACAAATATTGAAAGAATACAATCAGTTGCTGAAAAAACTTAGTGTGTTGGCAAAGTCCTTCTTTCATTTATGCAGCCCTAACAAATCGATTTGCATCTGCACTCCTTGGCTTATGGGTGGAGATTCCAGCCCAACTTCTGAGTCTCCCCAGTCTTCAACAGCTCTTTCCTCCTAGCTCACCTCCCTTTACTTCAATGTCCACTGAAGCCACCTGTTTCCATCCAATCCTGGAACTGACACATCAGGGATCTTCAGCCCCACTTGCCAGATTTCTCATTGTGTTATTGCATAGATTTAGCAAGGAAATGGAGGCTGTATCAAAGACACCTAGTATATGCATTTGGGTGTCCCCAGCACTTGCCTCTGTCTCTGAGTAGTTACTTGGGATCAGAGAATAAGGCAGCCCTACTCTTCCATCCCTCAGAAATCTCTTGAAATTTTGTCCCTGAAACCTCTCTACGTGGAGGTAGCAGTTCATCTCATGACACCCCAGAGTTTATTCAGGTAAGTCCTGAGTTATTACACAGAGATAGACCCAGCTGTGTTCCTTTTACTTCTGTCCAGAAGATAAAACACCAGCATGAGAAAACAGCTGAACCCATCACCCACCATGCAAGCCTTTCCTATATTTGAGTCAATGTACTTTTCCAGAAACAAAATGAAAGTTCTCACAGAGGGGGCCTCCTCTGCCTTGTCCTCAGAATTGGAAAATGTATTGTCCATCAAGGAGCCTCAGTACTGAACCTAAAACTCAAGAGAAAATGTTTCCTGAATTACAAATGGTATGATGACTTGAAATTTTGCAAAACATGCACAATCTTAATATGATAGGCCTTACTAAGGCTAAATGGCCTTATTCTTGGTTGAAATTGACACATCATTATATTAAAAACTCTCCACAAGTGATTGATT
>NW_022312301.1:0-2635 GCF_002776525.5 Piliocolobus tephrosceles | reverse complement strand
TGCCCATCAAGCACAAAATCCATTCGCATAATAAAAAGATTAGGGTGGGGTGGCCAGCTTCTTAATGCACTATGTAAATATCACACCTAGTCCTACCGATCTTTGGGCTTTATGTAAATCAGACACCGCTTCCTCAAGCTGGTCTATAAAACCCCATGCAGTCCGCCACGGACTGGACGTCCTACTCGGGAGCCCCTCTCTCTCTACAGGAAAGAGAGCTATTCTTTTTTCTCTTTCTTTCGCCTATTAAACCTCCCCTCTTAACCTCATTTTTGTGTGTCTCCGTCTTCGATTTCCTTGGTAAGAGACAACGAACCTTGGGCATTTCCCTAGACAAACGATGCTCCTTCAGTAAGACTGACAGTACAGACTCTTTGTGACAATGCCATACCAAATTCCAGTGTGATCCTGGTACAGCATCGCATGACAGCAGACCTTGAAAGAAGTCAAAATATTTTATCCCAAAATATATTTCTTTGACATGTTTTGAAATGATCCTGCAAATCTGTCTCTTGTGTGAGAAATTTGCACCTGTAGAAAATCCCATTAATGCAGCCAGATCTTTATTTTCTAGGTCTTTCCTGGATCTAGGAGAGATGAAATGAGATCCTGACGTCTTCAAGGTCTGAAAAGCCACATTTACCATCTCTTCTATTTTTTTTTTTTTCTTTTTTATCACACTTTAAGTTCTAGGGTACATGTGCACAACGTGCAGGTTTGTTACATATGTATACTTGTGCCATGTTAGTGTGCTGCACCCATCAACTCGTCATTTACATCAGGTACAACTCCCAACGCCATCCCTCCTCCCTCCCCATAATAGGCCCCGGCGTGTAATGTTCCCCTTCCAGAGTCCAAGTAATCTCATTGTTCAATTCCCACCTATGAGTGAGAACATGCTCTGGAAGGGGAACATCACACACCGGGGCCTATTATGGGGAGGAGGGAGCGGGGAGGGATGGCATTGGGAGTTGTACCTGATATAAATGATGAGTTGATGGGTGCTGACGAGTTGATGGGTGCAGCACACCAACATGGCACAAGTATACATATGTAACAAACCTGCACATTGTGCACATGTACCCTAGAACTTAAAGCATAATTAAAAACAATAATAATAATAAAGAAAATGTGGCACATATACACCATGGAGTACTATGCAACCATAAAAAAGGATGAGTTCATATCCTTTGTAGGGACATGGATGCAGCTGCAAACCATCGTTCTCAGCAAACTGTCGCAAGAACAGAACACCAAATTACCATCTATTCTTTCTGTAGCCTGCTATCTGGGGGCTTCACTTATGTAACAAGAACCCTGGTCTTCACAATCTCCCTTATGTTACTTCAGGCATTTTTTTCTACTGATTGCAAGTCTTTAAATAAAGTTTAACTCTTTCAATCAATTGTCAAGTAGAAAATCTTTGAATCCACCTATGACTTGTAAACACACCATCTCTTCAAGATTTCCCATCTCTTTAGGCTGAACCAATGTATACCTTACATGTATTGATTTATGTTTTGCCTGTAACTTCTGTTTCCCAAAATGTATAAAACTGAACTGTAAACTGACTGCCTCAGGCACACCTTCTCAAAATCTCTTGAGACTGTTCCCCAGGTCATGGTGTCTCATCCTGGGTCAGAATAAACTTCCTTAAATATTTTACTGTGCTTGGTTCTTCCATTAACCAGCTCATGGACTGACTTACAGACATACCCACCCAATTATTGTGCTAAACTCCTCAGTTGATAGAAGTGCCCAGAGTAGAAATGTTCATTACCATCTCTTCACCTGATATGTGGCATCCAGCCCAAAGCCTGCTTTCTCTATGACATTCCATTTCACATCCTCTATCCCATCCTAGGAAGTCTTAGGATTTGTATATTTATTTGGTACATATGAAATGGTTTTTGTTTAAAAAAATTGTAAACAAGTCTTTATAAGCATAGTAATTTTACAGTTTTGCGCTCTTGTTTTTAAGGATCATTTGTTCATTGTAAAAACTTTAAGAATTTAAAATTTATGAAAAACACAGGTGTGACTCTCCCCAAAACAAAAGCTTGTTAAGTTTTTCATCCGGATCCTTCCAGTGGGATAAAAATATGTGTGAGCAAATCAGTGTTTGATCGTACTTTTATTACATAAAAGAAATTATTCACTCTACATTGTTTGTGACTTTTTCTTTTCCATGTAGAAATATACCTTAGACATATTTCAACATCTACAAATACTGATTTCCTTAATTCATTTCAATAATTACAGAGGTTTCTGTTGTATGCAGATAACATCCTTCACGTAAACAATGATAAAGTAATGAACATTTATATTATTTTGAAACCGTTTTCATTGAAAAAATTGCTGCAATAAACTCTTCACATAAATAACCTGACATTTTTTGACAGTGTATCCGGTGGAAATTTTTCCAGTAAACATTCAAAGGATGCATACTTTGTATAATAGATACTGACAAATTACTCTCCAGTGGCTTAAAAATTTACACTTTATCAACTGTGTGAGTGAATGACAGTTTCTCTGCAAATTCCACACCAGATATTAACTATTTTTGACAAATGGAGAGATAAGAAGTGTTATATTCTCTATGTTTCTTGTTTGTTTGCATCTTCCTAATGACTTG